>NW_026611142.1:0-143853 GCF_029633865.1 Lampris incognitus | reverse complement strand
CAGACCTAGCATAAGCTCTGTGGCCTTACCTTGTCAAAGGTCAACGTGAACTGTGTAGTAAAATTATCCCCAACTTGCATTCCCTTTTCCTTTTTTCCTCCATTCTTGATTTCGCTGTTTCTTTAAAGCCTTTATTGTTTCAAAGTTGAACGAACAAATCTGCTCAAATGTATGTCGAAGAGCTTCACATCTGTGATCTTGTCTCATCTATTTCTCATCCAGGGTAATGTATTGTGCTTTATATGAAATTCATAAAAAAAAAACCTTTGCATATTACATTCTTTTCTTCACACACTTTTCAGTTGTACGAATTTCAAGTTAGCTAAGAGCTTTTATGTATTATCATTATTTTTATCATCTTGTATTGAAAGCGTATACAGTATGTAACAGCACAGAGTAAGTGTGGATTTGTAGATACATACACTTATGAAATCAAATTTGCTCTGCTTCAAAGCTGAATGAGCACGAGCTGGATTCAGGCTTCATGCCTAATCAAGCTGAAGACTATGTACTAAAAGCCATCATCTGTATGTTGTGTAATAGAAAGTGTTTACTCTGCATTTTTACTGTGAAGGCTAATGTGGTCCCTATGATACTGTATGCTGTTGCAGCCAAAGTGCCCTCCAAACGTCAGGTCAAAGGTGGTAGCTGTGGCTAGTGATATATATATATATATATATATATATATATATATATATATATATATATATATATATATATATAACTTTGTTAAAAGAAACACTCAATGGTAGAGAAACTGCTCAACAAATAAGGAGCAAAATAATCCAGCGATTCAAGTAAACTCTGTATGAGACAGTACAAGACTGTTTCGTGCCATAAGCAATCATCAGCTGTCAATAAAGTTACATGAGAAAGAACATATCATTAACTGCCTTGTCATGCACATCACATGCACAACGTGTGCGCTACATGATTTTGCATTCTGTTCTATCATGCAGCACATCATTTCATCATTCTTGTGTGTGTGCGCGCGCGCGCGTGTGTGAGAAAGAGAGTTTTTTTTTTGTTGCATCAGGCTGTAGAGCCGAAGGAACGGAGAAGACCGTAGGTTCACACTTTAGCCGTGCAGGCAACCTTCTTTAATCCTTAGTTCCTGGGGTGAATTCTATCCCCAATACGTGTCCACCACATGAGCCCCCCCAGAATTTGCCCTAGTAATCGAAGTCAGGCAGGCGCGGGGGGCCGACAGGCCGTCCGCGGCGGCTCCGGGTAACAGAGGCCGGAGTGTCTCTGGGAGGCATTGACGCGGGCCTGTGGAGGTCGGCCTGAGGAGCAGAAGAGGCAGCACGGGCCTCCACGGGGGGAGGAGGCGGAGCCGGGGGACGACCGCGACGAGGAGGTTGGGCTAACTCCAACGGCTGCGTCAAGTCCAGGTGTGCGGGTTTAACTCGGTCCACTGAAACATGCTCGGCCGTGCCCCCAAAATCCACCACCAGGTGCTTAGTTCCCCGTTCCAGGATGCGGAAGGAGCCGTCATAAGGGGGTTGCAGAGGGGGGCGGTGTGCGTCGTGACGGATGAACACGTAGTCCGCTGACTGCAGACCTGGGGGCACCTGGGACACCGGAGCGCCGTGTTGGGCGGTAGGGACGGGTGTGAAAGCTCTGACCCCGTCCAGCAAGGAGGCTCGTTGGTCCACAGCTGACCAGGGACGCGTTGCGTTGGACATGAAATCGCCTGGGACTCGCAGCGGCGTGTCGTACACCAGCTCCGCAGAGGAGGCTTGTAGGTCTTCCTTCGGGGCGGTCCGCAGGCCCAGCATGACCCATGGGAGCTTGTCGACCCAGTTGCAGTCCTTGAGAGTAGCCCGAAGAGCAGCCTTCATGGACCGGTGGAAGCGCTCACATAGGCCGTTCACCTGAGGGTGGTAGGCGGTAGTGCGGTGAAGCTTGACGCCCAGAGCCTCACCCACAGCATTCCATAGCTCTGAGGTAAACTGTGGCCCGCGGTCAGATGAAAGGTCAGAAGGCATACCGAAACGTGAGACCCACGACCCAATAAAAGCCCGGGCCACATCAGCAGAGGTCGTGGATGCCAGGGGAACAGCTTCAGGCCAGCGCGTAGTCCTGTCCACCACAGTGAAGAGGTAGGTGAACCCATGGGAGGGGGGTAGGGGACCAACCAGGTCGACGTGGACATGGTCAAATCGTCTCTCCGGCACTGCGAAGCGTTCCAGGGGCGCCTTAATGTGGCGGTGTATCTTAGCCCGCTGACAGGCAACACACGAGTCGACCCACGCTTTCACGTCTCTCTTAAGTCCCTCCCACACAAACTTAGCAGAGGTCAGGCGCACGGATGGCTTACCGCCTGGATGACAGAGGCCGTGCACAGCTTCAAACACGGGGCGTCTCCAGCTGTGCGGGACGATGGGCCTGGGCTGTCCTGTGGAGACGTCACACAGGAGGGTGACACCTGTGTCGCTGAAAGGAACGTCCTGCAGGCGGAGCCCCGTGTCGGAGGTCCGGAGACGGAGGATGCTCGGGTCCGTGGCCTGGTCAGCGGCCATCTGTGTATAGTCCAGGCCTAGGTGGACCGCTCCAATCACTGCCCTAGAGAGGCAGTCAGCTACCTGGTTAGACTTACCAGCGACGTGCTGGATGTCGGTAGTGAATTCCGAAATGTAGGAGAGTTGTCGCTGCTGGCGAGCAGACCATGGCTCGGCCGTCTTGGACATGGCAAATGTGAGGGGCTTGTGGTCCACGTATGCAGTAAACTCGCGGCCCTCTAGCAGGAACCGGAAATGCCGGACGGCGAGCCAGAGACCGAGGAGTTCCCTGTCAAAAGTACTATACTTGCGCTCTCGGGGTGTAAGCTGGCGACTGAAAAAGGCCAAAGGCTGCCAAGCCCCCCCCACCCACTGTTCGTGAACCGCACCAACAGCATAGTCCGATGCATCCGTGGTTATGGAAATAGGCGCTGTAGGTGAAGGATGCGCTAGCAGGGTAGCCTGGGAGAGCGCAGCTTTAGTCTCGGTGAACGCACGGTCCCGCTCTGCTGTCCAGTCGACCGCCTGGTTGGGGGACATGCCTTTCAGCGCCTCGTACAGTGGCCGGATGATAAAGGCGGCTCGGGGAATGAAGCGGTGGTAGAATGTCACCATCCCGATGAACTCCCTGAGCGCACGAGCTGTTCGGGGGCGCAGAAAGGCCGCCACCCGCTTCCACCTTTGAGGGGAGGGGGACCGCCCCGTCCCCAGTGATGCGGTGCCCGAGGAAATCAATGGCCGTCAGCCCGAACCGGCACTTCGCTGGGTTGACGTTCAGCCCATGCTGGCTGAGGCGTGTGGAGAGGGCGTGAAGATGGGACAGGTGTTCTTCCTCGGAGGCGCTGGCGATGAGTATGTCGTCCAAATAGACGAAGATGAAAGGAAGGCCACGGAGCACTGAATCCATCAGCCGCTGAAAGGACTGGGCCGCGTTTTTGAGTCCAAATGGCATTCGTAGGAATTCAAATAGGCCGAATGGGGTAGTCACCGCTGTCTGGGGGCCATCACACAGGGCCAACATACACACACATTCATACCTAAGGGCAATTTAGTACAGCCAATTCACCTGACCTACATGTCTTTGGACTGAGGGAGGAAACCAGAACACCCAGAGGAAACCCACGCAAACACGGGGAGAACATGTAAACGCCACACAGAGGATGACCGGGGGCGACCCCCAATGTTGGACTACCCTGGGGCTCGAACCCAGAACCTTCTTGCTGTGAGGCAACCGCGCTAACCACTGTGCCACTGTGCCGCCCACAAAATAATCTCAGCAGAACATTGCCCAGAGCATCACACTCCCTTGTCATCTTCCAACAGTGCATCCTGGTCCCATCACTTCCCCAGGTAAATGGAGTATTCGTACATGGCCATCTATGTGATGTTAAAGAAAATGGGACTCATCTGACCAGGCCACCTTCTTCCACTGCTCCAAGGTCCAGTTCTGACACTCACGTGCCCACTGTAGGTGCTTTCGTCAGTGGACAGGGGTCATCATGGGCACTCTAACTGGTTTGAGGCTACGCAGTCCCATACACAGCAAGCTGCGATGCACTGTGTATTGTGACACATTTCTCCTGTAACCATCATTAAAATGTTCTGTGACCTGTGCCACAGTAGACCTTTTGATCCCCAAGAACGTGTGTTCTCCCTTCTACTCTTCTCCCTCTACACAAATGGCTGCACCTCAGGTGACCTGTCTGTTAAACTCCTAAAGTTTGCAGATGACACAACCATCATTGGCCTTACCCAAGATGGTGATGAGTCTGCTTATAGACTTAGACTGCTTTTATTTGTCATTGCCTTATATGCATGTTGCATCCATACAAGGGAACGAAATTAAGTTTCACAAGGACCTCAGTGCCACATAAAAACAAATAATACACAATACATATTAAAAACAAAAGTGCATTAAAAACAAGAATTATCACAGACCTAAACATCACAAGCACACCTGACATGGACAGTGAGTAAGACAGTCAAAAAGTCATTTTATGGAAGTTCTAAGTGTTCAGGCTGTTGAGGAACCTCACAGCCTGATGGGTGAGGATGGGTGGGGGAAGACTTGCCTTCTTCATATGCCGCAGGAAGTGAAGACGCTGTTGGGCCTTCTTGGAGAGTGCAGTGGCATCTGAGGACCAGGAGAGGTCCTCTGTGATGTGAACGCCCAGGACCTTAACACTGCTGACTGTCTCCACGTCTATACCATTGATGGTCAGAGGGGTATGGTGGACGCTGGTCTTGCTAAAGTCAATAATGACCTCCTTAGTTTTTCCTATATTTAGGGAGAGGTTGTTGTTTTTGCACCTCGCCGCCAGTTGATCCACCTCCGCTCTGTATGATGATTCATCATTGTTGCTGACGAGACCTACCACTGTGGTATCATCAGCAAACTTTATAATGAGGTCAGAGGTAGATGATGCTGTGCAGATGTGAGTCAGCAGGGTGAACAAGAGCGGACTGAGCACACAGCCCTGTGGAGCGCCAGTGCTCAGTGTGATGGTCCTGGAGGTAATCTTGCCAATTTGCACTGACTGTGGCCTCCCCACCGTGAGGAAGTCCAGCACTCCGTTGCAGAGGGAGGTGTTAAGGCCCAGACAGGAGGTTGATCAGTTAGCCCTCTGCTGCAGCCATAACAACCTGGAGCTAAACGCGCTCAAAACAGTGGAGATGACAGTGGACTTCAGGAGGAGTCCCCCAACACTGCCCCCTCTCACCATACTCAATAGCATGGTGTGTACAGTGAAAACCTACAGATTTCTGGGTTCCACAATCTCCCAGGACCTAAGGTGGGCATCCAACATAGACACAATCATCAAAAAGGCCCAGCAGAGGATGTACTTTCTTCACCAGCTCAAGAAGTTCAACATGCCTCAGGAACTGCTGATTCAGTTCTCCACTGCAATAATCCAGTCTGTCCTCTACACATCCATCACTGTCTGGTTTGGTTCAGCCACCAAACAGGACAGGGACAGACTACAATGGACAGTTAAGTCTGCAGAGAAAATGAATGGTGCCAACCTGCCCTCCATTCAGGACTTACACACTTCCAGACTCAGGAAACAGGCAGGCAATATCACTGCAGACCCATCACACCCTGGTCACAACCTGTTCCAACTCCTCCCCTGTGGTAGGCACTACAGAGCTCTGTACACCAAAACAACCAGATATAAAAACAGTTTCTTTCCGTAGGATGTCACTGTCAAATAAATCCAACCATTTTGTATATACTGTAGTGTACATTGTACGTATACTGGTACATGCCGTCATGTCCATCTACCTCAGGCATGTATGTAAGTAACCTGCTAACCTCTATTTCAGCATCTCTGACATGTTCTCTGCACCACTGCACTTTATCACCTCTTATTTCACCTGTATAAGTCAATCCTTGTGTATATATCGCTGAAGATTGTTGTGTTGTAGTGTTGTTATTGTATGTTAAGTACTCCGAGAGAGAGCCACGAAACCGGAGTCAAATTCCATGTATGTGCAAACCTACATGGGCAATAAATATGATTCTGATTCTGATTCTGTCAGTTCGGCTCAGACGGGATAGCCTTTGATGTCCTCGTGCATTGATGAGCCTTGAGCGCCCAACACCCTGTTACCAGTTTGTGGTTTGTCCCTCCTTGGACCACTGTTGGTAGGTACTCACCACTGTTGACCGGGGACAACCCACAAGCTTTGTCATTTCATATATGCTCTGACCCAGTCATCTGGCCATAACAACTTGGCCCTTGTCCAAGTCGCTTAGGTCTTTACTACTGCCCATTTTTTCTGCATCTAAACCGTTGACCGTGAGAACTGATTGTTCGCTTACCATCTAAACTACCCAGACATGTGCCCTTGTTTGGGGATGATCAACATTATTCGGTTCACCTGTGAGTGGTCATAATGTTTTGAGTCATCAATTTATAAAAATATATACCCCCCCCCCACACACAAATATATATATATATACACTACCGTTCAAAAGTTTGGGATCACCCAAACAATTTTGTGTTTTCCATGAAAAGTCACACTTATTCACCACCATATGTTGTGAAATGAATAGAAAATAGAGTCAAGACATTGACAAGGTTAGAAATAATGATTTGTATTTGAAATAAGATTTTTTTTACATCAAACTTTGCTTTCGTCAAAGAATCCTCCATTTGCAGCAATTACAGCATTGCAGACCTTTGGCATTCTAGCTGTTAATTTGTTGAGGTAATCTGGAGAAATTGCACCCCACGCTTCCAGAAGCAGCTCCCACAAGTTGGATTGGTTGGATGGGCACTTCTTGCGTACCATACGGTCAAGCTGCTCCCACAACAGCTCAATGGGGTTCAGATCTGGTGACTGCGCTGGCCACTCCATTACCGATAGAATACCAGCTGCCTGCTTCTGCTCTAAATAGTTCTTGCACAATTTGGAGGTGTGTTTAGGGTCATTGTCCTGTTGTAGGATGAAATTGGCTCCAATCAAGCGCTGTCCACTGGGTATGGCATGGCGTTGCAAAATGGAGTGATAGCCTTCCTTATTCAGAATCCCTTTTACCCTGTACAAATCTCCCACCTTACCAGCACCAAAGCAACCCCAGACCATCACATTACCTCCACCATGCTTAACAGATGGCGTCAGGCATTCTTCCAGCATCTTTTCATTTGTTCTGCGTCTCACAAACGTTCTTCTTTGTGATCCAAACACCTCAAACTTGGATTCATCCGTCCACAACACTTTTTTCCAGTCTTCCTCTGTCCAATGTCTGTGTTCTTTTGCCCATCTTAATCTTTTTCTTTTATTGGTCAGTCTCAGATATGGCTTTTTCTTCGCCACTCTGCCCTGAAGCCCAGAATCCCGCAGCCGCCTCTTCACTGTAGATGTTGACACTGGTGTTTTGCGGGTACTATTTAATGAAGATGCCAGTTGGGGACCTGTGAGGCGTCTGTTTCTCAAACTAGAGACTCTAATGTACTTATCTTCTTGCTCAGTTGTGCAACGCGGCCTCCCACTTCTTTTTCTACTCTGGTTAGAGCCTGTTTGTGCTGTCCTCTGAAGGGAGTAGTACACACCGGTGTAGGAAATCTTCAATTTCTTAGCAATTTCTTGCATGGAATAGCCTTCATTTCTAAGAACAAGAATAGACTGTCGAGTTTCAGATGAAAGTTCTCTTTTTCTGGCCATTTTGAGCGTTTAATTGACCCCACAAATGTGATGCTCCAGAAACTCAAACTGCTCAAAGGAAGGTCAGTTTTGTAGCTTCTGCAACGAGCTAAACTGTTTTCAGATGTGTGAACATGATTGCACAAAGGTTTTCTAATCATCAATTAGCCTTCTGAGCCAATGAGCAAACACATTGTACCATTAGAACACTGGAGTGATAGTTGCTTGAAATGGGCCTCTATACACCTATGTAGATATTGCACCAAAAAACAGACATTTGCAGCTAGAATAGTCATTTACCACATTAGCAATGTATAGAGTGCATTTCTTTAAAGTTAAGACTAGTTTAAAGTTATCTTCATTGAAAAGTACAGTGCTTTTCCTTCAAAAATATGGACATTTCAATGTGATCCCAAACTTTTGAACGGTAGTGTATATATATATATACATATATGACAGAGAGAGAGAGTCTATTCTGCTATCTATATTTCTGGTATACTTATTGCCTCTTTTTGCTCTATCTTCTCAAATACAATGTTCATTTCTTAAGCATGCATTGCATTATAAAAGGTTATCTCAGATACATTCTTTAAATCTAGGTAGAAACAGTGGCTCGGCAAAGGAATAGGCTAAGCAAGAGGAGATCTTGATGATAGTAGTGGAAGACAGTGACAACCTAAAAGAGACCAGACTACGCTCTCTGAATCCTCAGATTCCTTCTCTAATGTGGAAAAAGTGGAAACAGATTCCGAAAGTATACCACAGAGCAAAATAGTGTCGAACCTGCTTTGTTTTTTCTTCTCATTATAATCAGTCAATATATCATAAAGCTTATCGGCTTTGGTCACTAGATCATTTGTCATATTGTGTCATCATGGTATTTTCCCCCTGCGTGCTCCCCAATTTCCCCTTATTGGCTCACAATATTAATCAACTATAGAAATAAAAGGAATGTATTTGCTTTTTGTTCCTTCTTCCACAAAAACTGATGATATCTCAGAAAGGGGTCATCTTTTACTTGGATGTGGTGGGATTTAGTCTTAGACCGTGGGGATAGGTCACATGTCACAAGTAGAACGCCGAAGCCCAGAAGCCATGAATTACTGGAATAGAAATGACGGAGTAAGAGCAGGCTTATTTATTTTTTGGGTTAATGTGTTGTAAATATAACTGTACGGTCAAAGTGAACATATGGTCCAGACCATCACATACATTACAAACATGGCTTACATGCAGACCCTGGGGATGTATGAGGGGGCACGTGAAGGCCATGTAAGTAATAGGGGACCTTTTCTCTCGGTCATTTCTCAATGTCAATTTTCCTGTGTTACATAGACAAGGGGCATCAGTTCAGAAGCCTGGGGTTTTTTTGTGGGTAAAAAGGAGCAAATGAGTAGTAGCAAGACATGTTATCTGACAGAGCCAATGGAAGATATAAGCTAAAGTTCCCTGCATTTTGTGAAATGCACAGGGTAGTACAATTCCAATTGTGTCCCTTTGATTTTGAAAGGTATTATGTATATGGGCCTTATGTGAACACTGAATGGATTTCTGTTTTGGTTGATGGGAAAAAATAGAGTAACAGAACGACAGAACTTGTAAGCATGGCTGCCAAACTCTTGCTGTGCTTTTCCTCTCATAGAAACTCGAGTAATCAAACCAAGCTTCAGTTGTTGCCTTTTCTTAAGACTCTTGGATCTAAAAAAAACCCCCAACAAAAACAAACAAACAAAAACAAAACCAAACAAAAACACATTACATGGTATGTTTTGCATAATTGCCCCTCACAGATCAACAAAGACCCTCACCCACATATGTCAGGCACGGCAGTATGATCAGTTCAGTTTTGCCTCACTTTAATTTCAAGTTAAACTCCTGAACAATCCCCCCCCCCCATTCCCCCAACTGTATCCGGCCAATTACCCCACTCTTCCGAGCCGTCCCGGTTGCTGCTCCACCCCCTCTGCCGATCCAGGGAGGGCTGCAGACTACCACATGCCTCCTCCGAGATACACGTGGAGTCGCCACCCACTTCTTCTCACCTGACAGTGAGGAGTTTCGCCAGGGGGTGTAGCGCACTGGAGGATCACGCTATTCCCTCCGGTTCTCCCTCCCCCCCAAATAGGCGCCCCGACCAACCAGAGGAGGCGCTAGTGCAGCGACCAGGACACATACCCACATCCGGCTTCCCACCTGCAGACATGGCCCATTGTGTCTGTATGGACGCCCAACCAAGCTGGAGGTAACACAGGGATTCGAACCAAAGATCCCCATGTTGGTAGGCAATGGAATAGACTGCCACGCAACCTGGACACCCCTACTCCTGAACAATTCTTCATTAAACCAAAGCAGCTGAAGCAAAATCAAATCAAATGAATTCAAATTGAAGTAAGTTAGGTTATGGATCTGGTGCATCATTAAATAGGATACGATGAAAAAGACTCCTCTGGAAAATGCAGGAACTGCACAATTTGCATTTGTGTGTGTGTGTGTGTGTGTGTGTGTGTGTGTGTGTGGCTGTTTTTCCATCCCAATTGGGAGCAAATATCCCCATTAGGGTAAAGACTTGGGTTTATGGTTAAGGTTGGAATTAGGATTAGGTTAAGGTTCGCCATGTTGTTGTGATGGTTAAAGGTAGGGTTAAGGGCTAGGGAATGAATGTAGTCAATAAGGGGTCCCCACAAGGTTAGGGTGACATGGTGTGTGTGTGTGTGTGTGTGTGTTTGTCGCACGCGCATGTGTGATTAGTTTATTGTTCTTATTCTTCTTTCATCCCCTTCTCAATTTACCGCCAAAAATAAAAAACACCGTGAAGAGAAAATGTTACTGATTGAACAACATCAACAAGTTGGAAGTTGCTACTGTGAGAAGTTTCAAAATAAAACGCATACAGGGATTGGTCAGTTTGCCTTTACAACAGTTTAGTATTACCCCTATCCATATGCGCTCTGCAATCTCATATGTAATCATGTAAATTAATCCGGCCTTGTTTCACCCTTCAGATATTTTGCAATGCTCACAAGTTACCATGTCATTTGTAGTGCTTGTAGGTTAACATGTAAACCGGCTCATACTGAAGTCATTCTTGCATATCCCCCCCCTTTTTTTTCTCCCCAATTGTACCTGACCAATTAGCCTATTTTCCGAGCTGTCCCGGTCGCTGCTCCACCGCCTCTGCCGATCCGGGGAGGGCTGCAGCCTACCACATGCCTCCTCCGATACATGTGGAGTCGCCAGCCGCTTCTTTACACCTGACAGTGAGGAGTTTCACCAGGGGGACAGTGTGTGGGAGGATCACGCTATCCCCCCCGTCCCGAACAGACGCTCCGACCGACCAGAGGAGGCGCCAGTGCAGCGACCAGGACACATACCCACATCCCACCCGCAGACACGGCCAGTTGTGTCTGTAGGGACGCCCGACTAAGCCGGAGGAAACACGGGGATTCGAACCGGCGATCCCCGTGTTGGTATGCAACGGCATAGACCGCAACGCTACCCGGACGCCTCTTCTTGTATCTCTTTATTGGTCCAAATGGCGAGGGGGGTAGTTCCAGTCACCATGTAATCCATGGACGGTCAGTTAACATATCCACAACAGACCTGCTTTGGCCGTGTGTCATGGGTCACCCAGCCTGGCCACATGTGAAAGCTATGCACAGCTGGAGGCGCTGGAGAAAGTTGGACACGCAAATTTGACTCCTAGTAATGAAAACCTAATGTGACATTTCATATTTGATCCGGCTTCAGATACATTATAATTTGCCGAATAGCAACTTTGATTTAGCTTATAATAGTCTTCGTCGGGAAAATGATTGCTTTCCTTTCCCCCGTGAGGCGGGTGACATCTGTTTTAATTGTAACCAAACGCTTACCAAGATGTAATTAATGAAATTGCATTAAGCCTTTGTAATTGGCCCATCCTAAATGTCACATTAGGTCTGGTTGTGATAATATTTGGTAGAAGATGGAGGGGGGGAGGGGGGTATTAGGAATTTAATGAGATTGTGTGACAGAATGTGACCTTAACCAAGGTCTCATTTTTTTTCTTCCTCAATTAAAGACGCAGCACCAGCGCGAGCCACGGCGCAGAAAACAGGTTCAATCAATCTAACTGATTAAAGATTTTGCGAGCACTCTGGAAAAAAACAAGAAAAAAAGAAAGATGACGTCGCGTCCTGTATGGCATCCAAAGATCAGCACTGTATTTTGACTGTGGGCAACTTAGGGGGGGGGTCCCCCTCTCCCCCACAATGGGGTGATTGTGATCCCGTGACTCCGTCGTCGTTCCTCTGTATTTCAGCGAGTAGAAAAGACGAATACGAGAAAGTGGAATCATAAAGTCAAAGCGATGAAAAACTCACACGCAGAGAGACACGGGGAGACAGGAGGGCGCCTCCAAGAAGTGAGGCAAATTAATTGGTTTTGCTAAATCCTCCTCGAACAGTTGAAGCCAATGCGGTTCCACAAAAGGCCATTACCGGTAATCAATTTAAATCTGTTTTAGCCTTTCCCAAGGAAACCAATTAAGCAATTTAATTTGGATTTTTTTCCGCAGCATATCCAACACAGAGGGTAGGCCGTCCAAATCGCATCCTGCTGAGAGGGACATGTGAAAACACTGGGAGGCGTTGCTAGAACAAACAAACCTATTGATCTAAAAGAGAGAGAGCGCGAGGGAGGGGGGGAAAGAGAGAGAGAGAGAGAGCAGGGAGAATGATGAATTAATGAATGGGAGTTTTCTAAAGGAAAGCGAATACAACAAACAATATCGACTCAGACCTTGTAGTCTCACAGTGTCTATTAAAAAAAACACAGCATGCCTGTACAATCAATCCTGGGAGGTGTTGGGACTGAAGCAGTTATACTTTTTAACAAGTCCAGCTTTGTACCAAATGGGCATGAACACTTTTTGTTACCTATTCACTAATTAATGGCTGTCGTCTAGGTTTGATGACCTTTTGCCATCAAATGATGCTCCTTCAGCCACTAGATGGCACCCTCTGACTTCTAATGAGTCAGCCCCTCACCGCGACAGAGTAAAACGCCGGCGTCATAGAGACATGAGGCGGAACGGCATCTGTCCCCTGATTCCTACAGCACGTGCTCTTGATGTAAATCAGGTCCTCTTCTATGAAGGTAAAGAAAAGAAAAGAATTTGGATTCAACTACTGTGGCATTCCGTAAGGTAGTGGATTAATCACACGCAGACATAAAGTTACACGAACACGCACGCACACGTGCGCGCGCACACGCACGCACACCATGAATTAGCGTCCCCCTGCCATGCTACACACTGAAATGCCACACACAGGATGTCTGCTTAATCTACAGTGTCACCTCACATTTTCAGTAGATTGGATGCATTTGTCGGGGCGAGGGTGTCACTGTCGGCCATCTCAGCTAAACAACAGTCTCTCCTTCGGGGATACAGATGGGGCAGAATTTCCTTGCCAATGTGAGATCCACCCCACCCCTACCCACTCCCATCATCCCCATCTGTGTGTGTGTGTGTGTGTGTGTGTGTGTCAGTGAGCAAAATGGGATGTCAAGTGGTTTGTCACACTAATGGGTAACATGTGTGATTGTGACAGACAGGATTTCTGGACGACTGCTCACTCCAATGTGTTACACACACACACACACACACACACACACACACACACAGGTTCAGACACACATGTATACACAATCTTGGTTATGCACACATGCACATACAACAGACAGAAAGTGAGTGCAGAGACAACGAGGGAATGTGTGTGTGTGTGTGTGTGAGAGAGAGAGAGAGAGAGAGAGAGAGAGAGAGAGAGAGAGAGATAGAGAGAGAATGAACATAAGAATAGAGAGAGTTGTCACCAATGGGGAAAAAAAACCTACTTCGACTGAAATGAACCCAAAGAAAAATGCCAAGAATGCACTTGCTCATCTCCTTCTATCTCCTCAGCCCATCCTCCTTCAGCCAGCTGCATTTCTTGGATGGAGATCCTGGCAGTGGTGTGAGAAAGAAAAGTGAAGCTAACTGAGGAAAAACGGCCCTGGCAAGGCCAATTACACCCAGACAAAGCGCTTTGCATGTTATTGTGCTAGTGATTCATGCTTGATTGTCTGAATGGGTTCTAATGAGACTGGGGGAATGACAGACGTACGTAGGAAATGAAGAAATGCTCGTCCATTCCCATGATGGATTAGTCCTCTCCTGCACTCTTTCAGTCTTACACCAACACCTGCAAGTGCTAATGCACAGCTAATGTGCAGTTACGTGGCCACTTGATCTTGGTGGCATGTATGTATACACACACACACACACACACACATACACACACACACAAAAATATGCCCCCCTCGAACACAAACACCTGCTGCACACTTAACTCAATGGTCATTTCTCCCCTGTGGTCAGGGGCGGATCTTCCATGGTTGCGCAGGGGGACAACCGCCCCCCCCTTGTGATATGATTGGCTACAGCGTGCCCCCCCAACTTTAATTGGCTCTTAGTGATGTCAATTACTGTGTGCTTTGAATGCCAGAGAACACGCAACTTGGGTGCGCACTTACCAAACAAATGCTCGTATCTCAAAAACTAAAATGGCACAGCTTAGATTTTTACATTGTGAGTGTCACAAGAAGTCGGCGACCTTTCATGTATCATGTGTCCGAATAGAGCGAGAACTGAGGACTTCACAGGGTTTTAAATATGGCAGAAATTTTGAAGATTTAGTGTTTAGCTATAGTGCACCACATATGGTCATGTAATGTTAGTCTATGGGATGCGCACCCTCCAAACAAACGCTCATATCTCAAAAACAATAAACTTTATGTCCGATATTTTTTTCTTAGTGAGTGGCTCGACAAGTTTTACTTACGTTTTGAAGTATGTGTACTTATGTGCAAAATTACAGGAGCAGCAGCGAGTTAGAAATCCTTGTGGCAGAATGGATAACATTTATATAGCACTTTATCTAGACACCCAAAGCACTTCACAGTGAAGGGAGAAACTCACCTCAACCACCACCAATGTGTAGCACCCACCTGCGTGATGCACAGCAACCATTTTGTGCCAGAACGCTCACCACACATCAGCTTGAGGTGGAGAGGGAGGAATCATTGTGCGAAATTACAAATTACATGGGGGGGGGGGATTAGGTGGCCAGATTGAGCAAGCCAGGTTGAGAATTTTGCCAGGACACCAGAGAACCCCCTACTCTTTTGAATAAGTGCCAGGGGATCTTTAATGACCACAGTGAGTCAGGTTTTAACGTCTCATGTGAAGGACGGCACCTCCTACAGTGCAGTGTCCCCGTCACTGCACTGGGGCACTGGGTTTTTTTGGTTGTTCGTATTAGGACCAGAGGGAAGATTGCCCCCTACTGGCCCACCAACACCACTTCCAGCAGCACCTCAATTTCCCTCGGAGGTCTCCCATCCAAGTACGAGCGAAGCCCATACTTGCTTAGCTTCCGGCATGGGTACTGGCAGACGTGAAAGTCTGTCCTTTGCGCTCTAAATTCTCATAGGGAGCATCTAGGGTGAAATTCCAAATTGTTTGTTTCCCATTTACAGAGCCCCCCTGTGTACAAACACCGGGGTTTTTTTTTTCCAGTGACACACGGAACGGACAGCTAGCGGACTCTGAGGAGATATTCGCTTTATTTGACAAAAAGTGTACTCGATTAGAATAGCTGACTGCACCTTTAAGTGTCATTTCTGTATTGTTTAACAGCAATTGGACATTGTGCACGTGATGGCTGCCAGCAGGTACTGAGAGATAATCAAGCGCTACAAACAATCTCCAAATTTCAGAACATTGCTGAAGGTTGAGATCGCATCAAAAAAGCTTATTAGCCACTTCAAGGCTTCTTTTCCAGAGATTTTTTTTCCAGCGCAAAAGTTGACAGAAATGTCGAAGCAGAGAAAAACGGGTGCAAATGGGACTCGGCGCAAACAATCCACCTGGGGAAACTCAGTGTAATGGGGTGCGGAAGGCGTCTTGGGACTCGCTGAAGTGCTGAAAGAGCTCAGAGAGATCCGTATGGAAACTGCTGAGAACTTTGAGGCACTGAAGAAGGAAATAAGCAAATCAAGAGAAGACATTGGAGAGCTGAAAACACGGATGGACGAAGCAGAATTAAGAATTGCGGAAAATGAGGACCACGAAATCAGTATGACCAAATTGCGTATCCACAGCCTGCGCATACAGCGACAACTGGAAGCAAAATGTGAAGATCTTGAAGGCCGCGCCCGAAGGAACAATCCAAGGATTTATTCAGTGCCTGAAAAATGTGAGGGAAGTAACATGGCTGAGTTCGTGGAAACCCTGATACGTGAGAAACTGGATGTTAACGGTAAAGTCTGCATTGAAAGAGCACACAGAGCGGTGGGGCCAAAGACTGGGCACAACAAACGTCCCAGGTCAATAATAGTTCGCTTCCAAAAATACAACATGAGGCAAAAGGTGCTTCAGGCTGCCTGGGCAAAGAAGGAAATTCGGGTGAACGACAACAGGATATTTTTTGATGAAGACTTCACTACCCAAGTGTTTATGGAGCGTGCAAAATACAACTGCAAGAAAGAAATATCAAGTCACGTGTACTTTTTCCTGCAAGATTGAAAATATTTGAGAAGGATGGAAAATCACGGTGATTGACAACCCCCAAGCTGCGGCAGAGGGTCTACGTAAGTATGGTGTAAACATGGAGATTCCAGCTGGGGAGCCGGACTTGGAGTCCACGCTGCAGGCCGCGGGCTGGCAGACACCCCGCTCCAGGAGCTGGAGAGCACCAGCAAGGGAGCTGATGTCAGGCGTAAAGAAACGGCTGGATTCTCTAGATCGGCATGAAAGAGCAAAGGACTGAAAAGGTATGGATGGGTTTTCAAAACAGAGTTTATTGTCCAGACCAAGGAGTGTGTCCCCTGCAGGGACATACAATTATTGTGATACAAACTCATGACTGAACCACTCGGACTTCACATCTTTTCAAGATCTGACTACTCTGAGCATAAAAGGTATGACTTGGAATATGATGTCGATCCGAAGAGCCATGTGTTTAATTTTATCAATGACACTTGTAAATACTATTCTGAGGACCAATTTAATGACAATGTTGAGCTGAATAATACATTTTCGTTAATACATTTCAACTGTCGAAGTCTTTGCACAAACTTCACTAAGATCAATGATTATTTGAAAACATTTAAAATTAAATCTAAGTTAATAGCCTTATGAGACGTAGTTAAATCAAGAGAAAGGTATTAATTTTCATATTGAGGGTTATGAGTTACATCATATCAATAGAGCCAACAAGAGGGGAGGGGGTGTGGCCCTGTATAGAGGGGGGTGTGTGGCCTTGTATGTGGACAGTGACTTGAAATCCAGACCAGTTGAATACATGACAACTGTAATCGATGATTTAATGGAATGCATAACTGTGGAAATTGAAATGGAAAGGATGAGAAATATCGTTGTCACTTGTGGAGTCCCACAAGGCTCGGTGTTGGGGCCGAAACTTTTCATTTTATATATCAATGACATATTTGAAGTGTCAAAGATACTGCAGTTTGTTTTGTTTGCAGATGACACTAATTTCTTTAGTTCAGGAGATGACTTATAAAGTTTAGCAGTTCATTGTAAATGAAATGGTCAAACTGAAAAGAGGGTTTGATGAAAATAAGTTATCATTAAATTTGAGCAAAACTAAGTTTATAGTTTTTGCTAAACAGAAAAAAGATGAAAATGTTTTACTGTCTATAGACGGAGTTCATATTGAAAGAGTATCTGAGTTTAGATTCTTGGCTGTAATAATGGATGACAAACTGACATGGAAATCTCATATAGCATATGTAAAAACAAAGGTGTCTAAGAATATTTCTGTTTTGAACAAAGAATGCGTTAAATCACAAGGTAATGCAAATTCTTTACTGTTCACTTATTTTACCATATTTTAGTTACTGTGTGGAAGTGTGGGGCAACACGTATATGAGCAACATAAAGCCATTGTTTATATTACAGAAAAGAGCAGTAAGAATTATCCATAAAGTGGATCCAAGAGAACACACCAATGGACTGTTTATTAAGTCAGGATTAATGAAACTTAAAGATTTAGTTGAGTTACAGACATTGTTAGTTATGTACAGGGCAAAAGCAGAGTATTACCAGGAGATTTACAAAAAATTATTTGTTTTTAGTTCAAAGCACGAAGACCATAGAAGGAAATGTAATTTTAAACATCAGTATACACATACTACTTTAAAGCAGATGCGTATTTCGGTATGTGGCGTCAAACTATGGAATTCTTTAGAGAACGATCTAAAGGGTTATATAAATATCTTTCACTTCAAGAAAATGTATAAGGAAATAATAATTAGACAATATGGAGTTGTCAGGTAATGAGTTTTCAGTTGATGGTGAATTACTGAGTATGGCTTTTTGGTTCTTTTTCATTTCCCATCTTGCTGTAAGTATTAGTTGTTGAGTAACTGATTGACAGACCATCTATTCTGTTGTTTATTTATGTTTGAGTAAGGGGCAGGTAAAATAAGATTTTTCTTCTCCCTGCTCCTTTTCAATCATTGAAGGTGTAAATTGATTTGTGTTTGATTATGAATTGCTTGTTTCTGTCTGGAGCTGTGCATTACCATGAGTGGAATAAATAATAATGAAATTAAATGAAATTAAGGCTGGGCGATATAGCAGAAAAATTTATCATGATAAAAAATTTCATTTCAGTCAATACCGGTAATTATTGATCATTTCAATTAACCATTTTTAATAAAGACCAGGAGGGAAAAAAGGTTGAATTTAACCACCTTACTTTGAATTTAACCACCATGGTGTTCTGATATCGGCCAGACTTAAAGAGAAAAAAAAGGACTGCCATACTGACCTGTCCTTTTTATCAACAATTTCTTCACCGTCTGCATTCATTATCACACTCCACGCTGTTTCTGTTGTTGTGTCACATGTCGAAGGTGCAACCGAACAACACATCTTTTAAATAAATTGTGAGGGAAGGCGAATGAGTGTGAGGGAAAATATATGTATGTGAAAAGAGAATGTATGGATATGAGAGGGCTCAGAACGAATTATGGCTTGTACGGCCCCTCATACCGGTACATATCACTATTGTTTTTTTTTATCACCCAGGCCTATCAGCAATGGCAATTAAAAGAAACTTTTTTACTAGGATAGTCTGGGGTTATAATGTTGGAATATGAGCAGAGAAGGGGAGGGTTTATTTTTATTTTACGTTTGATTTACTTATTTTCAAAATGTGTATTAACTCATCTTGATTTGTCTTTGCCGATTGCGAATGACGCACCTACGGGGGACGTAATTTCTGTTACGCACGCAAAACGCACGCACGTAGCTAGTGTATTTCAAAATGTCGCAAAAGAGAATTTCAGATTTTTTTCAAAAACTCTAGCAAAGCGAAACTTCCACGGACGAGTGTTGATGATTGTTTTCAGCCATCTCGGTTGACCATCCCTAATAGCACCAGCAGCAGCCCCAGCCACGACAGTGGGTTTAGTTGTATCTAGTCAGCTAACGTTAGCCCCTCAGCTAAACCCACGGCGTACCGAAGTGCACTTTACCTGTAATTGATTGGATAATCACAGACCACTTGATTCTGACACACATCTATCTGTGTGACGGTGCCACAGCATCAACGGCGACTCCGTATTACTGTCGATGTAGACACTAAATACGTCCTTTTTACAAGTCCGCTGTAGGAATCACTTGCTTCCGTGTATTTCTTTACATTACCCATCATGCAATGCTGTACTGAATGAGATGCCTGTTATCCGGAGAGGGGTTCCGTCTGCGTCAAGTAAACCCCGATCTGCCACATTTAGCATCGCCCCGATCTGCACCCTACAGTCAGGGGTATATGCATATTTGTGCGGGTATTTGTGTGTGTCATACTGTGAGACAAATAAAGTACCTGCACCTGTACCCGTTCTGTTGTTCTTCTTAAAAGTAGTTTAATATTTCTGAGGCTGATTAATACTACTTTAATGTTTCTATTGATATATGTGCAAACGTATCTGATATTGTTGCACTATAGGCACACGTCCTTACCTGCAAGTAATCTGGCACTCTATATCTGTGTCCCTATTTTTTGATAAACAAATATACCCCCATTGTTGCATTCATTAGTTGATATTCCACAACCCACTTTTACTGTAGCACTGACCACTTTATTGAATAAAGTGCAAGAAATAGGTAACTTAACAAAAAAAAACACAGCACTACAGTGTAGACAATAAAGTATTGAACACGATTAAGAATGCAAAGTCATGAAAATGAAAACTATTTACATTTTGTCCAATGAGATGCTATTATTTATAACATGTCTGTGAATGTTCTCATTGAGCCAGGTCATGGTTATCCAAAGTAGTTGAATCAAGTGCAACTGGACTTGGTATATATCCGTGAAGACGTTTCGCAGGGATGAGAGGCGAAACGTCTTCCCGGATATATACCAAGTCCAGCTGCACTTGATTCAACTACTTTGGATATTTATAACATGATTAAAAATTAAATGTCATAAAAATTAAGACTATTTACAATGTGTACAATGCAACCGTACCACATTTACAGATATACTCCAGCATATTTACAGCTCATGCATATTACAGCTCAACCCAACCTGTCAGCAACAACAGAGGTGAAGTTTTCATAGCTGACGTACTCTGTTGTCCAGACCTTTTGATGGGGACATAATTTTTACGGAGCAGAAACTTTTTTTTTTTTTATGTCCCTGTTGATTGGCCACAGAGTGTACAGACAGTGAAATTATGCACCCGCGACAGTTTGGGTCCTACTTTTGACGGGTGCTCCTTCAGCTTACGCTTGTATTGCGTAGCTCTCGCCCAGAATGAAGGACTGCCAGTACTGTGCAATACGCTAATGGTAGGGATGAGCATTATGGGCAGAGTTGTCCCTGTAGATTTGAATGGGGGTGAACATCCCTCTTTGGGTGTCCTCTTTGAGGCAGGAAATGTCAGCAGATGGGATGCCATTGGGGTTTTCCCACAGACGCACCCAACCCTCTAGCTCCACCTGCAACACACATAACACATACAAAACATTTGGTTATTATTGTATACAAAGTAATGTTAAAACATAACACCAATTTAAAAAATGTAAAACAAATTGTTCTCATTTACATTGTTTGTATATAATATAATGTGAATATCACTTACAGGGGAGTGGAGGTAATTCCATGGGATAATCATGACCCTGGGTTGTGGATGGGGACTCTGTGGGCTGGCTAGTGGCCTTAGGCAGTTTTGGCCAGGCAGCGGTCACAGGCTGTTTTGGCCGGACAGCGGTCACAGGCGGTTTTGGCCGGACAGCGGTCACAGGCGGTTTTGGCCGGACAGCGGTCACAGGCGGTTTTTTCCAGACAGCGGTCTCCAAGTGCTTGGTATTGTCTGTGGGCCAGGAACCCTGGGACTGAGTCTTCAGAGACACCCGTGGCCTGGCAGTCGATGGAGCAGGGGATGGCTGAGGCCTGGCAGTCGATGGCGCAGGGGACTCATTCGGTGTCATCAGCCCTTTCCAATTACAAAAACGTTTAGTTTTGATATTCATCAACTGTGAGATGAACATTTAGTTATCATTATGTATCCTACTGTCTGCATTTACCTTCCTCAGACTGGACGACCACAGCCAGCATAGCTGAATCCTCCTGCCATGTGGGATCTGCCTGGGAGGAGCTTAATTCCTAGATAACAAAAACATTGTAAATGTCTGGACTTACAACACATTCTAGATATCTAGCCGGTCTGACATATAGTACATTAAACTTCACGTCACTCTACAATTCTGTTATGTGTGATTCAGACAACTTACTTGGTCCTTCCTATCATAAATGTACTTCCTAAATCTCTTCATCTGTACTGATGTGATGTGGGTCAGAGGGGTATGTAACCACCTCTGTATGGAGCTATAAGCCTGAGAGATGGTTGCCTTCCTCTCCCTGCTAAAATCATCTGGCCTGGGCGGAGTACTGCCGGTACAGCTCCCACATCTCCAGGAAGGTGGTGTTCTCGAACCCTTTCTGGCCGTAGATGCACCTATCGATGTTGGACTCTAGCAGAATGGCCACCTGTGGAAAACTCTGCATATTCTGCCAGATAGTCCTTTATCCACTTGAGGTTTACATTTCTATCTGGAATCGCCTCCTATGCTCTGTGCTTGTCAAGAACACTGCAATTATAGTATAATGCATTATATTACATTATTGTTGTTGTTATTACTATTGTAACTGTTATCAGAAAGTTGTTGATAAATGATGATAACAACCATGTATATCCTTGTATAAACATATCTAGAATTTTCTATCAGCATCTCGTTGGAATGACAGTAAAGCTTAAATAAATACAACTCTAAATCAAATACATGTACTTACTACTTCATGTAGCCCACATCATTCTCAACAAGCCAGTGGAATGAGGCATGCTGGTATTGGCCAAATGGAAGCACCAACTTCCCCAGGCACTGTTGGTGTGATGGTGCTGGGATGCCATCAGCATGGAGGAGTCGCTCAGCATGGGAAAGGGCCATGGATTGGACCAGCAGCTGCTGGGGGGTGGGGGGATCGGGAAGGTCTTCTTTTTCTCCCTGTAGAGGCGGGACTCTCTCGTCTGTGCCAATATGGCCTGTTGGCGGCTCTCAGGAGCATTTGGCTATACCACCCGGATCACTGTTGTTGCCATCTTATGCTAAACTGAAAAAAAAAATTCTGGTCATGAATTTGTACATAGAGAAATCCAATGAGAATCTTTAAGCAAACACTGCATTCAGAGACTGCTTCCTTAATATTTGTATTCCACCCCAATCTATGATTAAGGTTAGTAGCTTAACACAGCCTAAACAATGAGATGCTTTTTAATATAATAACTCAAATTGCAATTAATCTGACACTTTCTTTGTAACAATGCTCACTTTATTTATTCATAATAATAATAATAATGATAAACTATTTGTATAGCACATTTCATGCAAAGGATTGTAGGTCAAGGCGCTTTACAGCCATGGACGCTACAGAAAAGGAATAGAAGTTTAATGATAATATTAGTCATCTAACATACATAAGTATCATAGCGACTTAGGTGGGCTACCACAGAAACTGCCGCAGCCGGGACGCGAATTCGAATTACCCGCACCGCGGGAGACATCGCTAACCGCTCGACTAAAGCTTCCAGCCCGTTAGCCAAGGGCCAATGTGTCTACTTATCCATGCACGTTACAGTATTGTTCAATACAATAAGTTAACATTACTTGTTTCGTGTCAGGCCCAACGAGACCATTTAACTGTGACTATATTCTCTGAGGTAAAAAATATGTCACTCATTCGATGTGGAGAATTCACTGACGTGACATTTAGCGCGATTCAATTTAAAGTAAATGGGTTAACTTTGAAGGTCACAGATTGAGCATTCTAGTTGTTAGCTAACGATGTGGCTAACGTTAACGTTACAAGTTGTACATGACATGTACAGTTAGCGGCACAGCTAACTTCACAATGTTACCGATAGCTAGCTTGTTAGCTAACGTAGGAATTACGCAGAATTGCCTACCGGTATGTAGTTATTCCGTTCAAATTTCTCTCGATTATTCAAAGTGAACTGCCTACCGATGAATTAGAAAGGGGCTCGTACTTTACCGTGTACTTGATTGGACGACCCGGGCTATGATCGGTAGTCTACAGCCAGTTTCTACAATATGCTTGGTAGTCTATAGTCAAATTCTACGATCCGATTGGTAGCCTACAGTCAGCTCGACCAATCAGAAGGCATAACCTCCTAGACTCGACGCCAGCGAGCACAGCAAACACCGCTGTCAGCACACTCATGGGGCCTTTCCAGCCAAAGGATTTTAACTTTCCATCCAGAGGTTTTGGGGTGGAAGGCTTCTTTTCAAGATCATTTAACTCAGGTTGGTTTCAACGGTGGAAATGGCTTCATTATGTGAAAGAGTCGGATAAAGCCTTATGGTTCACATGTTCCTCTGCTGTAGCAAAAAAAGCTAATTAATGAGGCGCGGACAAGAGCTGACGGCAAATTTGTGAGAGGAGGCTTTACAAATTGGCAAAAGGCGGTGGAAATTTTTAGAGAGCATGTAAAATCAAGTTTTCATCTTAAGGCAAGATTTAAACAAGATGTTTACTCCTCCTGCCGTGCAGTATGTTTGTCTAATATTTAGTCTCTCTGGTTGTGATTTGTGACAGAATCTTGATGGACAGCAAACTCCTCTGCTGCAGTGGAGTTTGCGGAGTAGGGCTGTACACTCGTTGCTATAAGTTTTTAATGACTATAACTTGGTTTGGTATCTTTTTTTTTAAACCTGGTTTAGTGTATTAGCGGTTGCGGTGTCTGTCACGAACCGGGTTTTGTAGTGTGGCACTCCATCTGCTCTCTCCTCTCGTGCGTAATTTCTGTGGTTGCGCTGATGTTTACAAAGTAATTAGAGTTGGCTATTTTTCTATATTTGCTCTTCGAAACATTTACCGTTGCCTATTAATTCAGCAGTGGTAAGAGTTAAAGTTATTGAACTGATGCATGTATTGTTAATGCAGTTTTAGATAACTGGGATAGACGATTTCTTTTTATATTCCAAAATCTGTTTATTAGCAAAAGAAATTATCAGGGTCGGGCAGGTGTGTTCTACGTTGTTATAAAGTATACATTAAAAGAAAAGAAAGAAAAAGAAGCAACAATAATGACATTGATAACGGTGATAAAATAAAATAAAACAGCCCTTCCCTCCCACCCCCATCCCCCCAACCCCTTTGATTGTCAAGAGTAGTTTTAAGGTACAATGTTTAGCAATAAATCAGAATCAGAACAAGCTGCAGCTATTTCCCTAAAGTTAGTTGTTATTTTTATGTCAAGGGCAGAGGTAAAATGCATGTTATGTCGTTTGGGTGTTATGGAAGTATGTTAAAAAGGGTTCCCAAGTTTTATAGAATTTCTTCTCAGAACCACTGACTGACAAGCGCAACATCTCCAGGTAGAGGCAGGACATTGCATATCGAAGCCACTGACTAAGTGTGGGCGGGGCAGCATCCTTCCACCTGAGCAAAACTGCACGTCTGGCCAAGAGTGAAGCAAAGGTAAACATGCGGCAATCTGCGAATGTCAAATGAGGAGCCACTCCATCAGTAATGCAAAACAAAGCAATCAGAGGGTCTGGGGTTCCTCTTTAAAATGTGGGATAGAGTGTGAAAAACATCTTTACAGAATTTTTCCAAGTGAGGGCACAGCCAGTACGAGTGTATCAGGGTAGCATCACTGTTTTTGCATTTGTCACAGGTGGGGGTGATATCAGGATAGATGCTAGATCAGGGGTGGCTAACCATGTGCCATGGAGAGCCATGTGTATACAGGTTTTCATTCCAGCTCCACACCAGCTGATTTCACTGATTAGCAACCCTTCAAGCAAAGAGGAAAAATGTATCAGTGAAATCAACTGGTGTGGAGTCGGGTTGGAATGAAAACCTGCATACACATGGCTCACCATGGCACATGGTTAGTCACTGCTGTGCTAGATAATTTAACCTTAGACATGTGGGCCCTATGAACCAGCTTAAATTGCACTAGGCAGTGTCTTGCACAGAATGAAGATTTGTGTACTGATGTGAGAATGGAATGGTCATCAGATAGTGTATGCCCCAAATTGTGTTCCCAGGCTGTTTTAATCTTGTCTAGAGGTGGACATGTCAGCATGAACATTTTTCTGTATAATGTTGACAATGCACCTTTAGATAGTGGGTCAAAGGAGAGAAATGTGTCGACAGGGTTAGTGTCAGGTTTTTCAGGGAAGCACGGTAAGATAAAGCGCATATATTGTCTGACCTGTAAATATCGAAAGAAGTGTGTTCTGGGTAAGTTGTATTTCTCAGACAGCTGGGTGAAAGACATAAAACAGTAGTTTTAGAACATGTCTTTAAATAATCTGATGCCTTTCCTGTGTCAATCCTGAAAGGTTGAGTCATGTCAAGATCGTATGAAAAGATGATTGGAAGCAACAGAACTCCAAAGAGAGAAGTTTCTGTAGCCAAAAGTCTTCCTGAACTAGGCTCACTCTTAAAGGGTATGACATACAACCGGGATGTCTATTAGTTTAGTCAGAGAGTAGTTGAGCAGTGAGCCAAGGAGTGCTGGAAGCAAAATATCCTGATATGATCCTAGCTCCAGAGATGTCCACTCTGGGCTATTTGGCTGAAGGTAAAAGTGGTTCCAAAAAGCAAGACAGTGATATTAGCACCCCAGTAGCAGTGACGCATATCAAGGAGCCCCATACCCCCATCTCTTTTGAATCTCTGAAATAAGATCCTGCTTACTCATGGCCTCGTATTTTGCCATATATATGAGGAAATAATTGAATCTAATGAAACAAAAACAATTTTTTTTGGGATGAACACTGGTACACACTGAAATAAATATGTAAACTTTGGTAGTATTTTCATTTTTATAGAGTTTATTCATCCAGCAAGGGACAGTGTAAGAGGGGACCACTGAAGTAATGGTGTTTTAACCTGATTTAGTAGAGTCATGCAATTTTCTTTAAAAAGATTTTTGAATTTATATGTGACTGCTACTCCCAAGTAGGTGAATTGGCTTTCTTCAATTTGGAATGGTATGTCATCATAGTCTAGGTCAAATGCGTTGCTATTAATTGGGAACAATTCACTATTGTGCAAATACATCTTGTATCCCAATAGTGATCCAAACTAGGTAAGCAGAGAAAGTGCTACTGGCAGAGGTTGTTGGGTCTGAGATGTATAGCAAAAGGTCATCTGCATATAAAGACACTTTATGTTTCATATTCCCCCTCCAAATACCGGCAAGGTTTGCATTGTTACAAAGAGCAACTGCAAGCAGTTCAATAGCTAGATCAAAGAGGATCGGACTTAGTGGGCAACCCTGATGGTTCTGCGGCCTAGGGTGAAAGTTTGAGAAACTGTACTGTTAGTTTAAACTGTTGCAGTGGGAAATGCATATAATTCAATCCAAGCTATGAACGACTGCCCTAATACAATTTTTTCAAAAACTAAGTATTTCCACTCGACTCGATCAAATGCTTTCTGGGCATCTAGTGATACAACACACTCAGGGACATTTTCAGAATTTAAGTACAGAATGTTAAAAAGACATTGGACATTAAAAAAGGAATGACGATTCTTAAAGAAGCCTGTCTGATTATTTGCTATTATTTGGGGGATAACTTCTTCCAATCTGTGTGCTTTGCTAGAATCTTAACATCTGTGTTCAGAAGTGAGATAGGCCTACACGAGGCACATTCTACAGGGTCTTTCCCTTTCTTGGCTATGAGAGTTATACATGCCTCATTTAGAGAAGGAGGGGGTTAACCCAGCCTAAAGGATTCATATAGAACAGTTGTTAATTGTGGGGAGAGAAGCACCGCAAACTTCTTAAAGAATTTGGCTAGAATGCCATCCGGCCCTGGGGATTTTCTATTTTGCATTGATGTTATGGCGAGGATTATTTCTGCTTGGGTTAGATGTGCTTCCAGCTTCTCCACCAAGTCTGGGGAAATAGCTGGAATGGGCAGAGGGTCAAGAAAGGCTTTAATTGTCATTTTGTCTCCGTCAAATTGAGAGGTGTATAGTTGGGAGTAGAAATCTTTAAATGTATTATTGATTTTAATGGGGTCTACAGTGATATCTCCACTATCTGTGTGGATACTTGGTATAAGTTACTTAGCCCTCCATCCCTTTAGTTGGTTAGCTAAAAGTTTCCCTGTCGTTTCACTAGGTTCACAATATGTACCTTTGGTTTTTAATAAAAGATTTTGGATTTGGTGAGTAGTAAAGAGGTCAAATTTTGTTTTGAGTTCTAGTCATTTGATATAGTTCTGGAGTTTGAGTTAATGCATATTATTTATCGATATCTAAAATTTTAGATGATAAATCTAGTTGTTCCTTCTGAGAATGCCTTTTCTTGTTTGCAATGAATGATATGAATGATATGATTTGCCCTCTCAGGTAAGCCTTGAGTGTATCCCAGACCACAAGAGCAGAGACATCTGGGGTATTATTGGTTTCAAGAAAAAAAGGTAATTTGTTTTTATATATATATATATATATATATATAAATATATATAGTATATATAAATATATATAGTATATATATAGTATATATATATATTTTTTTTAGACCCCCCCCCCCTTTTTCTCCCCAATTGTACTTGGCCAATTACCCGACTCTTCTGAGCCATCGCTGCACTGCCTCTGCGGAGGGCTGCAGACTACCACATGCCTCCTCTGATACATGTGGAGTCACCATTCACTTCTTTTCACCTGACATTGAGGAGTTTCACCAGGGGGACGTAGCGTGTGGGAGGACCACGCTATTCCCCCCAGTTCCCCCTCCCCCCCGAACAGGCGCCCCGACCTACCTCAGAAGACGCTAGAGCAGCGACCAGGCACATACCTGGCTTCCCACCCACAGACATGGCCAATTGTGTCTGTAGGGACACCCGACCAAGCCGGAGGCAACACGGGGATTTGAACCTGAGATCCCCATGTTGGTAGGCAACGGAATAGACCACTATGCCACCCGAACGCCAATATATTTTACAAACTCATCGTCAGAAAGTAGGGTTGAGTGAAAACACCAGTGCCTTATGGGCTGTGGGGTACCAGGAAGTAGCAGTGACATCATAACAGGGGCATGATCAGGTATAACAATACTTTGATATGTACAGGAACGGACTTGGGGAATTATTCTGGTGTCAATAAAAATATAGTCTATTCTGGAGTATGCATGGTAGACTTTGGAAAAAAAGGAGCACTCTCTCTTGTTAGGGTTAAGGAACCACCATATATCTGAAATTCCATACTCAGAGAGAAAAGACTGAATGTGTGAGGCCGATTTACACACTACACCAGGTTTGGTGGAAGAACAATCCAGCATCGGGTCCAGCCAACAGTTGAGGCCCCCCCCCCCAAGTATTAAGTAACGTGTGCCCAGGTCAGGAAGAAGAGAGAATAGGTGATCAAAGAAGCTGGCATCATCTGTGTTTGGGGCATATACGTACATTGGCCAGGACAACATTTGTGTTAAATAGTTTCCCTGAAACAATTATAAATCTACCATTCTTATCAGCTGTGATTTTGGTTGGTTTGAAGAGTATGCGTTTAGCTACTAGAATGGAGACCCCCTTCACCTTGGCCTGGAAAGCAGAGTGGAAGTGCTGCCCCGCCCAATCTGGCACAAGTCTGGAATGCTCTGAAGAACGCAGATGTGTTTCCTGCAGAAAAAACAATATCTGTGTTAAACTGCTTAAGATGGGTGAATACTTTCTTCCTTTTTACTGGGTGATTCAACCCCTTGACATTCCAGTTCATGATATTAAGAGATCTATTCGTTATGTTATGTAAGGAATGTGTATTGGAAAGTAGTAGTGTGGTGTAGACTCCATGTAATAGCATTTGCAACATCTCCCAGAAGAACCTAATTGAGTGCCAATGTTGAAGCAAAGCTGTCCCTTCCCCCGTCCCCAGAAAATAAAAACTTCCCATATAACCATATCCCGGATAGCAGCTGTATTAAACAACTGCAAGCACTAACTAACGAATGTAAGGATCACGGATAAATAGGCTCGGTAGCCCTTGGCTAACGCGTTGGACCCTTTAGTCCAGTGGTTCTCAACCTTTTTGGGGTCCTGGACCCCCTGCGTATTTTTGATCTACCCTGAGGACCCCTCCACCTGATCTTGGGGGAGGGGGTTGCAATTTGGTAGAAACTGCATTTGAAATTGCATTATAGCATTTATTCACTCTTTGGGGCAAAAATAAGAGCTTTCAGTTGTAACTTAGATATAGTTAACAAAACGGAATTCTTATGCAGTAACTTTCAGATATATGTAACAAAACAGAATATGTATTCAGTAACTTTCAGATATATTTAACAAACACAATTTTTATGCAGTAACTTCCAGAAATGTGTAACAAAACAGAATTTTTATGCACTCTGCAAGAACAAAAACAAACATAAGTATGAAATCTCAATGGATATTGTATAGTTAAGTCTTAGTTTTGTCTGTAGAGGCAGATGGTGTGTGTGTTTTCAAAGCAAAGCGTCTTCACTGTTTGTGTGCCACTTGGGTGTGGTGTGGTGAAAAGTTCATGTGTGGTGAGGTGTGCTGTGTAACCGTTAGTGAGACACTTGTACTTGTCTGCCGCTCATGAGTTTCTGTAACCTGGGTTGAATAGTGGCAACAGCTGTAATGATACCTCTATCTTGAAGTCTGTTTCTCTGTTTGGTCTTTATGTGTGTCAGAGCTGAGAAAGTGACCTCACACAAGTATGTAGACCCGAATGGCTCCAACTGGTAGAGAGCCTCTTTTGCAAGCTCTGGGTACTCCTTCTCCACACAGCACCAAAACTGTGTTAGTGATGTCTCTGAAAACTTCAGTCTGAAGCCACTGTCTGAAGACAGGTCAATGAGACTCTCATGGAGTTGCTCTGGTGCTGTATCCATGCTGCTGGGCATGAATGGCCTGCGTATCCAGTCATGTCTAGTACACATGTCCTCAATGTCTGGGAAGTAGGATTGAAACTCAGCTGACAGTTTGGCCAGGTGCATTTTTACAGTTTTCAAAATGTTCTGCTTCATGTTCTGTTTCATGTCAGCTATCCAAGAGTTAAGCTGAGGGAAATTACTGACATCCCCCTTTTCACACCGTCTCAACCAGAGGTAAGTTTTCCTCATGAATGCTGAAACTTTATCAAACATCTGAAGAACAGTTTTATCATCACCTTGCAAGCTCGTGTTCAACTCATTCAGACGGCCGAAAACATCAGCAAGGTAAGCCAGGTGAGCCAACCAGGTCTGGTCTTCAAGTTTAGCAGCCAGAGGATGTCCATGCTCGGAGAGGAAATCGCGCACCTGCTCTCTCAGTTCCCATAGTCTCTGTAGTGTTTTCCCCCTTGATAGCCAACGTACGTCTGTATGTAGCAGCAGCTGATGATGGTCACCGCCTGTTTCGTCGCACAGCTTGTGGAACAGTCTTGCGTTGAGAGGTCGTGATTTAATGAAGTTAATCACTTTCACAGCGTCAGTCAAAACACTGTCCAGTTCTGGGCTCATGCGTTTTGAAGCCAACGCTTCTCTGTGAATTATGCAGTGCATGCTTTGGATGTTGGGGTTTACCTGCCTGATGCGAGAGACAACTCCGCGGTGCCGACCTGTCATAGACGCTGCCCCGGTCTGTGCATACATGCGAGCAGCGCTTCCAGTCCAACGCGTGCTCCGTGAAAAAACAGTCAATCAAATTAAAAATGTCCTCACCCGTAGTTTTTTCAGGTAGTGGCTTGCAGAAGACGATGTGTTCAACGATATCGTTGACTGTGTCATCTTTGAAACGAGCAACCATGACCAACTGGGCTTCTCCATTCACATCAGTAGACTCGTCTAGCTGTACTGAAAAAGAGCCCGCTCTTTTCAGTTTATCGGTCACCTGCTGAACAATGTCACCAGCCATCTCATCCACTCTGCGGCATATTGTGTCGTTAGACAGCGGTACTGACCGGATTGCATCTGCTGCTTTTTTATCCACCAGTTTCAGCTAGGATAGCTGCTGCGGGTGGTGCAATTAGCCCCTCTGCTAGTGTATACGGCTTTTTAGCTTTAGCGATTAGCAAAGCTACCTGGTAAGATGCTTGAAGGGAAGTTGCTGAAGTCTGACTTGCGGCATGCATGTGATTTGGCGCTCCCCTGAACTCCGACAATTTTCGTTTGAAGAAGTCAGCAGTCTTGCCCACTGATGACTGGTGCTTAGGTGCCGCTGCAGGTGTGCCGGTTTCATGGCGTGGTTTGACAGTACCTCTCCACATAAAAAAACACAGAGGCTGCTGAGGTTCCGAATCAGTTGCCGTAAATCCAAATAATATGTAATCTTCTTTGGAAAGTCTCTTTTTGCTGTCTGTTTTGGTTTTCTTTTCGGGTGGCCCCGAGTCTCCTTCGTCCGTTTTTTTTTAATTTGAGCCATCTCTCCATGTTGTCACGACTTCTTTTTCTTCTTCTTCTACTTCTCCTTCGTGTAACTGTGCTTATCATCTTCTTCTTTGTTTGTTTATAACATTAGCTTAATTTCAAGCGCTAACCTGAATCTTGCAAGTTACTGAGTTTTCCCACAACACCTTCCTGCAGATGTTTCACAATAAAATCATTATTAAGAAATGAATGGTGTACGCCCACTGAAACACTAGGGGGCTCATAATTTGGAAACGGATGCAGATCGTGTTAAGTTTGTATTAACAGCGTCATGCAGTAACTTTTAACAATGCAAACGGGAGCGAGATCTCTTATTAAAATACAATAAATTACACTTGTGAAACAGATGTAATTAGAGAAAAAAGTCCTGTTACCCTTTATAGTTTAGGTAGATAAAGGTCTCAGTCACATTTGAGTAAAATAATCCTATTTCTATAAAAGTCATAGGATCTTTTTTTTAAAGATATTTTATTTTCGCGGACCCCTTGCAATTACACCACGGACCACTAGGGGTCCGCGGACCCCCGGTTGAGAAACACCGCTTTAGTCGACCAGTTAACGTTGTCGCCCGCGGCGCGGGAGATTCGAGTTCGCGTCCCGGCTGTGACGGTCCGGCCGGGCTGCCCCCCGAAATCACTACATTCGTGTCAGGAGTGGGATGCGCGCGGACGCGCTTCCCGAAGGAGGGGGGGTAGTGTAACGTGCATGGATAAGTAGACACGTTAGCCCTTGGCTAACGGGTCGGACCCTTTAGTCGAGCGATGTGCGGGAGGTACGGGTTCGCGGCGGTTTCTGCGCCCCCCCCCCCCGAATTCGCTACAATACGCAGCACAACGGCGCTAAATAAAATGTTTTATTTCACTATTTGCTTGGTATATGTGTGTTGTATTTTCAATGTTTTTATTTCTATAGAATACAAAAAAAACCATATAAAGGTACACCCAAGTTTTCGGCCATTATGATTAGGTTACCACTCTCCCCTCGTCTGTGATTGTGACACATTGTTTTGCTGGGTTGCCAAGAAAGTCACGGCGTTCTCCACCGATGCAAAGTACTCCCCCCATCCCGTTGGTAGGGCCTCGACATGACCTCCCGGTACGAAGATCGCCACTGGTCCCCCCCCCCCCCCCCCCCCGGTAGGACAGCTCACCTCTCCTCCTCCGAGCCTCCTGGACAATCGTTTCCTTCGACTTGTAATGGTGGATACGTATGATTACCGCTCTTGGCTCTATGAGCACGGTCGAGGTCCGGAGGTGAAGGAAGGATCTTGTCGCCGAGGAGCTCCACCAGCAGTTTGGAGAAGAAGGCCGTGGGTTGTGCACCTTCAATTGACTCTGGTAGGCCAATTATTCTTATATTGTTGCGGCAGCTGCGCGACTTGAGGTCAGTGGCTTTGACCTTCAGCTTGTTGTAGCTCTCGTCCATCCATGGCTGTGCAGTTGGCCTCCATCGCTTCCATTTTGTCACTGAGCGCACTCGCTGTGGCTTCGAGGGAAGTCAGGCGGTGTCCGTGGTCTGTGGCCGTTGCCTGGACATAGTCCAATTTTGCTTCAAGTGGCGTTATGGCCGATTTAAATTCCTTAGAGATTGCTTCTTTGCGCTCCTCCAGTAGCATAGATCGGTGTGGAAATGACGAGAGCGTCGTCTTTCTCAGTCTTTTTTGGTTGATTTCGATGTCATCTTTTGATTGTTTTAGCAAAAAAAATTAAATAAAAAGGGGACTGTCAAGTTTCATTTTATTTTGTACAGAGATGAGGCTGTAAAATTGAGTTTTGTGTCAAATGTAGCGGGAGCCTGAGGACCACACGTCTACTCCATTTGTCATCCGGAAGTCCTCCCGATTTCTTTTTATTTGCACATTGCGTGAGCCTATATCATGGGTATGCCACGTTTCACAATTTTCATGTCTTTTGGTGGGCACTGTGCAGTTATATAATGGTTTCAATGGGGTACAAGTACAGCATATGATGTTCTACTGGATGCCACTGACCTCGGAGATTAAAGCAAAAAAAAAAAAAAAAAATCTTTTGACTGAAATTTTTTTCAAGCCGCAGCCAAGTCATATTCCCCATCTCCAATTTGTAAAACATTTTACAGGTTACACTACTTGACATCTGCTAAACAAATGACACAATATGTAAAATTATGAGGTTTCTGCACCACTCCACACAACCATTGCTGCTGTTCTCTAATGCAGCCAGCAAGTTTAAATACTCTGGACCAATTGTGTTTTAATGGAAGAAAATGCCTTTGAACAGCCTTTCTATTGCCAGTTTTCTTTTCTTTTTCATTTCAATGCCATCTTAAAGCTATGAAATGAAACTGAACTTTTTCTTTTTTGCAAAGCTTATCTGTTTTTACTCTTTCAAATAATCAACTGTCTACATATGTTTTCATTCGAACATTTGTATTTATATTATTATAACACCAAACTGGAAAAAAACATGCTAACAATGTGAGATTATCACTTAACAGAAAAAAAGAAAAAGAAATCCTTGCTATGTGTATTCCAGAAGTCAACTGTAGTGTGATGAAACCAGTGACCACGGCTGTTTCTGTATGCCCCATCATTCAGGAAGACCTTAGTTAGCATCTTGGAGTCCTAGCACACAGCTGCCAACACCCATGTGTAATGCTGCAGCTAATAAACATATCAAACGTCTTTCACTATGTATCAAACAGTTGCAAAAGTCAGGCTTTGACAGATGTTCTATCATCGATCAACTGTATACAGCTAGAATGTGATAAACCAAACTATCTTTTCACTGCAACTCTGCATCGAGATTTAGGGAATCATTACTTAAAAAAGTAACAGCGGCAGTGATACCGTATTTCACTATGATGGTTAAAGTTTGCAATTAATCTGCTGTTGACATGCGTGCCGAATAGTGGGGGCTGATCTGTATGGATCATAGATCAACTACGTTCCGTAACACCACTATTTTTTCATCGTCATTAATAACATTTCACAGCAGAAAATGCAAGTTGGCTTTTGTGCGTATTGGCTTATGTGTGGTCTAGGCTAGGGCACTCTTAAACTTTGATCTTACCTAAGAAAAAGCGGGAAGTATGCAGGTATTGATGAATGCCACAGATATTAAATTGTTCACATGCACAATATAAGATCAAAACTCTAACCCTAACCCTAACCCGTATGCATGATTCATGCATAAGGCTAGGAAAAGATATTTTAGTAAGGTTAGACTAGAGCCTGCAAGGCCCCTGCTGGAAGTTGTTTAAAAAAGAGTTGAGACTGCAGCCTTTTAAGCCATTACAGCATCTTCATGAACTGAGTCATAAGAGGCCAATCATCTCAGCAGGCTGCCTACTGATGACTTCAACTTCTGCTACCACTTAACTATAAATACCCTGGCTCACAGCTCACATCAGACCCAACATATTGAGCTTAGTGTTTAATTTTTACAATACAAGTTCAGAATTGATTTTTTATTTCTACATATAAGTAACAGTTCAAAATCTATATTTATCTGGATCTGAAACTCAGAATGAAAGAATGTGAGTGTATAAGAGTCTAAAGTGGCATTTTGTCAGTGCTGATGACAGTCTGTAGATATCTCCTTCCTACGAAACTCCATGTCAAAGTGCAATCAAAAAAGGCTCTAGAGTGCTTTTTCTGCCTTTTGGCAGTGGAACAGTATGCGTGAAGTTTGGCTTCACCTGATATCTATTTGAGGGTTTCCTCAGTGGCTCTGGCTCTAGGAGTGGAGGAGGAGGCTGTAGCAGCAGTTGCTCTGGCTCCAGGAGTGGAGGAGGAGGAGGCTGTAGTAGCAGCAGTGGCACTGGCTCCAGGAGTGGATGAGGAGGCTGTAACAGCATTGGCTCTGACTCCAGGAGTGGAAGAGGAAGAGAAGGCTGTAGCAGCAGTGGCTCTGGCTCCAGGAGTGAATGAGGAGGAGGCTTTAGCAGCAGCAGTGACTCTGGCTCCAGGAGTGGAGGAGGCTGTAACAACAGCAGTGGCTCTGGAAGTGGAGGAGGAGGAGCTTCTAGCAGGAGCAGTGGCTGTGGCTCCAGGAGTGAAGGAGGAGGAGGAAGCTCTAGCAGCAGCAGAAGAGGTGGAACCTTTCTTTATTTTGCTTATCCTAACTGCTGAGAGGACCTTCACAGCTCCCCTCGTTTCCTTTCCTTTTGTTTTTCAATTATCTCCTTTTTCTTCTTCAGATGTTTCTGGTATCACTCGAAAGAGGACAAGCACAAACTCCTCAATGCAGAGCTAATATCCATCCAAAACACCGGTTTTTCCATCATTTCTTGAACATTCAATAATAATAATAATATTAATCTCACCATTGAGTGATGCACTGGTGTTTAGAAACTCTGTGCTGGTCTGTGTCACATCCACGCTGTAAACAATCCCACTGGTTAGTGAATGTGACAGTCTGCGAAGAACAACATCTGGTTGCATGCAACTCTCACTGTTTTTTTTTTCTTACACCATCGAAGTCCACAAACGAGACACCTCCCTCTTGTTTTTGTCCTCGGCTCTACACTGATCTCATAAATGGTCTCTACGGATTCCAGATGACAGAACAGAAAACGTTAATCCTTGTGACCTTCAGCACCCCCAACTCAAAAAGCCTTCCAGTGTCCCTGATTGCACATAAGAGCCAGATGTTGATGAGAATAATGAGAATATAAACAAGGGAAAATGTCCATCAGAACTTTAATGTTAACAGTGCAAAATGTAAAGGTTTATATGCGTAAAAGCAACTGGAAAAAAACCACACCCTCTAATCAGTCTGTGAAAGAAATTATTGTTATTATTTTATTTTATTATTTTTATTAATTGAATTTTTATCTTTATTATCTTCTTTAACCCTGCTTTGAATTGTATTACTTGTTATAGGGACAGGGTTATGGGGGGGGTAGGGTGAAAATGTTTGCTGCACTGTGCTATTACTTGTTTTGATGTAATTTGCAAACAAAATTCAATAAATATATTGCTTAAAAAAAAAAGGTCACATGCACCTTCCTTACAAGGTGAAAGAGTTAATGTAGCCAGCAAAAACACTATGAAGATACACTGTAACTCTACAATTTAAGAAAACTAATTGTTTCCACTTAGTAGTCTAAATGTTGAAGAGAGAGGTCGGTGGTGCAGCCTTCATTTCTGTTGTCGCTTTAGGGTGCCCCCCCAATTTAAATGTTGTTCCCCCTGTGCCCCCCACCTGAAAATAATCTGGATCCCCCCCCTGTCTGCGGTACAGTTACAGCAACACCTACAAAAGCTTGGATGGTAGGGTGTTAAAGTGACTAAAATTATAGTGAAGCAGGTTAAAAGGAGAGAAAAAGAATGAAAGAGTGAGAAAGAGAGAACAACAGACACAGACAGACAGAGGGATATATATATTGCATAGGTTTTTTTTTTTGGTATTCCCCCCCTCCTTTTTTTCCTCCCCAGTTGTGCTTGGCCAATTACCCCACTCCTCTGAGGTGTCGCGGTCGCTGCTCCACCTCCTCTGCCAATCCAGGGAGGGCTGCAGACTACCACATGCTTCCTCCGATACATGTGGAGTCGCCAGCCGCTTCTTTACACCTGATAGTGAGGAGTTTTGCAGGGGGACGTAGAGCGTGGGAGGATCACGCTATCCCCCCCGAACAGGCGCCCCGACCGACCAGAGGAGGCACTAGTGCAGCGACCTGGACACATACCCACATCCGGCTTCCCACCCGCAGACATGGCCAATTGTGTCTGTAGGGACGCCTGACCAAGCCGGAGGCAACACGGGGATTCGAACCAGCAATCCCCGTGTTGGTAGGCAACAGAATAGACTGCCATATTGTGTAGTTTTTGCTTTTTGCTGTGCCCGCATCTGGGTGTTTGTGTCTATGTCTTTGTCTATGCAGGTGTGAATGCATGCAGTGGGTGGCAGCATATGAAGGTACTTAAAAACATACTTTTTGTACTGTGTGTGTGGATGCTTTACTCCCACTGCCATCCATTTATAGCATCACTTCACCTGGTAAGAGTTGGACATAGCAACAGACAGACTGGTGAAAAGCTTACAGATCATGCTAGCCTTTACTCTTATAGGGCCCTTATGACAGATGTTAACTTACTGTCTGTGTTGTGCATTGTATGATAAGTTTCAGCTTTACTTAAATCTCATAACTTTGAAGTGTTAGGTTTCATCGAAATCAAAGCTGAGATGGGGGGGCGGCACAGGGTAACAAATGTTACACATGGCAGCTGAGGTTTCCTCCATTTTTGTCTCCTTATCCATCTGCTCATCTATTACATATCCTTCACAGTTACCTTTTCTCTGCACTGCCTCTCCTCTCCATCCCACTCCTCTCACCAGTGCAAAGGTCAGGGCGAGGGTTCAATTGTCTGGGTGCACCGCAGGGCTCAACCTTGTAGGAGCACTTGTATGTGTCTATGCTTTATGTTACCTTCATGTTTTATAGCATCTGACATCTCTCTCTCACAGGACTTTCCCCTGATAACCTCTCATGGTGTGTGTGTGTGTGTGTGTGTGTGTGTGTGTGTGTGTGTGTGTGTGTGTGTGTGTGTGTGTGTGTGTGTGTGTGTGTGTGTGTGTGTGTGTGTGTGTGTGTGTGTGTGTGTGTGTGTGTGTGTTCCTATCGAGCTATATTTGTGAGGACCCTTGTGAGGATAATTTGGCTGCCCCTCACTACTTCATGTGTCTATTTTGAGATTAGGACCTGGGTTTAAAGTTAAAATTAATGTATGGGTGTCCAGGTAGCATAGCAGTCTATTCCGTTGCCTACCAACACAGGGATCCCGGTTCGAATCCCAGTGTTACCTCTGGCTTGGTCAGATGGCCCTACAGACACAATTGGTTGTGTTTGTTGGTGGGAAGCCGGATGTGTGTATGTGTCCTGGTTGCTGCACTAGCGCCTCCTCTGGTCGGCCGGGGCACCTGTTCAGGGGGGAGGGTGAACTGGGGGGAATGGCGTAATCCTCCCATGTGCTACGTCCACCTAGCGAAACTCCTCTCTGTCAGGTGAATAGAAGCAGCTGGCAACTCATCATGTATTGAAGGAGGCATGTGGTCTGCAGCCCTCCCTGGATGTGAATATTTTTTTCCTAGGATGAATCCGGAAAGTTCTCGCCCTCAGGCGCTAGGCTTGGCCAGATCTGCCTGTCAGTCAAGGCTGAACGCGAACACACAACAACCCTAACCCTAACCCTATCTACGTTTGCTAGCTAACTGTGAGCTATTAGCCACAGTTGCAACCAAGCTAACTGTGCCAATTTAACTGTGTGTGTATTTTTTCCCTAGGATGAATCCGGAAAGTTGACTGACAGGCAGATCTGGCCAATCCTAGCGCCTGAGGGCGGGAACTTTCCGGATTCATCCTAGGAAAAGAATATTGGCACCCTGGATCAGCAGAGGGGGTGGAGCAGCGACTGGGGGGAAGGCTCAGAAGAGTGGGGTAATTTACCGGATACAATTAGGGAGAAAAAGGGGTAAAAAAAAAAAAATCCAAACAAAAAAAAGTTAACATTGGGATTAAGTTAAAATAAGGGTAAGGGTCAGGGTTGGGTAGAAATAATTTGAAAAGTAAATTAAGTACTTGTAAATTAAGTAAACGTAAATTTAGTACCTGAGAACTGAATATACTGTCCTAAATGTAATTGATAACGTATTCAGTTACAATACTCAAAAACAGTTAATAATTCAGATTACATGTGGCACATGTCTTTAAAAGGCCTATGTGAAACAGTTGTAATGTATCATAAACATCAATAATGTCACATTGTTGCTTACTCTTGGTATAACTGGTATCACAGTGCCATTATCTCTATGTGTGATAACCATCTGCCAATTACTGCTGTGCTCTTCTGACATGTTGTGCCCACAGGAGGAAATGTTTGTGTGCTGATTTGAAAATAGTTAATAGTTGTTTTAAGATTGTACCATTTAATTTAATTGGGAACAGAGGTGGCTCCAGGGCAATAAATTTAAGTGTGTGTGTGTGTGTGTGTGTGGGGGGGGGGGGGCTTTTCAATTGACTTCACCTTGCTACTTCTGTTTTTATATTGTATGTTGTTTTTATGTTGCATGAGTGAGAATAGGCTATGACAGAGAAATGCAAATGTCGGCTACACATTAGAACTGCATGCAGACAAACACACAAAGTCCACTCCCTGATGAACTGTGATGCATGGAGTAAATCTATTGCAGCAAATTAAATGTTTTCCATGTGTTTTGAGTTTGCTGAGTTGCATGCAAACTGTAGCCTAAAGGGGGTGGGGTCACATTGGTAAAAAAAAAAAGTATGGGAAAATTCACTTTAGCTTTTTGCTTTCACGATGACATAGGATATTATGTTGTGTAACATTGTGTAGAGTGGCACGGTGGCACAGTGGTTAGCATGGTCGCCTCATAGCAAGAAGGTCTTTGGTTCGAGCCCCGCCCGGGGTAGTCCAACCTTGGGGGTTGTTCTTTTTGTGGAGTTTGCATGTTCTCCCTGTGTCTGCATGGGTTTCCTCCCACAGTCCAAAGACATGTAGGTCAGGTGAATCAGCCATACTAAATTGTCCCTAGGTGTGAATGTGTGTGTGTGTGTGTGTGTGTGTGTGTGTGTGTGTGTGTGTGTGTGTGTGTCTGTCTGTCTGTGTCTGTCTGGGCTCTGTGGTTGACTGGCGGCCTGTCCAGGGTGTCTCCCCGCCTGCCACCCAGTGACTGCTGGGATAGGCTCCAGCATCCCGTGACCCCGGTTGGGATAAGCGGCTTGGATAATGGATGGATGGACATTGTATTGAGGGCGGGGGTGGGGCGCTGTGATAAATGATTGAATGCTAGTTAGCTGGCTAGATTGCTAGTTAGCTATAGCTTGCTTGCTAGATAGCTAATATTGTCAGATAACATAAAATATTTTAAACATGTGGCAATCAAATCCAGTCTCATGGTTGGCTGTAAGCCAAGCTGCGTCTTTTTATTTTATCTCTGTAATTTGTTATTTTTGGATTGCATATCTCAGCGTAGAGGGAGACAGCCACATGAACGAGACTCCGCCATATTGTTGTTGAGGTCATTCAAAAAGTATTTCTATTGGCTGCAAATTTGCAGGTCAAAGTTAAACATGGATGAGCTTTGTGCAAAGGTGAAGGGTAATATTGCTTCACAACCAGAAATGAAGCTATTTCTTCGCCTTTAACACACTTGTGAAATGTGAACACAGTCCTGCCCAAAACACCGACACAGATTATGAGGGTGTTTCGAACATGGAATTACTACAAGTACTTAATTTCTGTAATCTGAATACATAACCCCTTTACCTACAATCCAATCCTGGTAAGGGTTAAGGTTTGACACGTAGATCTTGTAGTTAAGGTTAGGGATAGGGGCTAAGGAATAAATGTTGTCAATGAGAGTCCTCACAAGTGTAGAATAACAAATTGTATGTGTGTGTGTGTGTGTGTGTGTGTGTGTGTGTGTGTGTGTGTGTGTGTGTGTGTGTGTGTGTGTGTGCTTCTCTTCTGGCTGCCCCCTTCACCCTCCCTTGATTATTTACTCTGCAATCTCTTCCCACATGCTCTGCCCCTTTCACCTTGTCTGACCTCTCTCTTTCTTTCTCCATCCTCCCTCCTTCATCGATAGCCAGAGCTAATAAGGCAATTAACGTCTAATTAAGGGAGTCTTCAGAGAGAAGGAAGGTTTCTGCAAGCTTGTTGAGGGTGAAGTAGTGCTGTTTGCACTTCTGTCCAAGTCTCTGCTATGCGCGTGCGCGCGCGCGCGCGCACACACACACACACACACACACACACACACACACACACACACACACACACACATAGATATTGATGGCAGGCACTACTTCTGGACAGTAAATCAACTGTATCATGGATGATCTCACTGACTTAAAATGCCTACCAAAGACAGTAAAGAACAGTTCAGGAAACGGCCAATCTGTTTCCACCACATCTTCTTAGGTCAGTGTGTGGTCCTCTGAGGGTTTACGTCACTATAAATGTCTCTACATTTCAACCGTGTCCTCGGTTTTATTTTTAGTATTTTTATTCCTGTGTTATGAATGAATGAGAAACATGAGCTAGATAGCTGATTTGTTCAGCTTACGTGTATTTATCCAACAAGTGTCAGCCCCCACACTGTTGTTGAATTTGCCAACAAAGATCAAAGGCCTCCAGTGCTGCATGGCAGCCAGGTTAACTCTGCTTGGCACTCACAATCAAAGTGGAGGATTAAGGGGAAGGTGTGGAGTGTTGCAGGGCAAGGCCATGGGACAGACTATTGTACTCTGTGGGGAGGGGGGGGGGCTCTTTAAATCAAAGTACCTGTGAAATGAGGGATAGGTATAATGTCTTGGTACATAAGTGCTGAAGCGCCTACGATACATACAGTCGCTATGTGCACTCGTAGTCCGAAGCAAAATCTTTACCCCTGATTTAAAAGGCACTTAAAATGCATTTGCCTTGCGGTAATTACTAGAAACTCAATTAGAAGAAACCGCTGAAGAGCAAGACCAAACTGGAGGGCTTAAGCTGCAACGCTGGTAAATGGATTTGGAGTTAATTTAGTGAGTCAGAGGGTGAAACAGCCATCAGTGATGTTTTAAGCTGCAGCAAGCAACCTGAGCACTCAGAGCTCATTCTGTTGGCTGATCTCTTCTCTAGCCTGCTCTCAATTGGCATTCAGTATCACTTTGGTTTGAGTGTTAAATTTAGATTGGGTGTGGGAATAATGCTCCTTTGTGTGTGTGTGTGTGTGCGTGTGCTTTTTTTTTGTGCTCGTGTGTGTCTGTCTGCAGGTGTGTCTGTGTCTGTTAATGCATGTTTTAAAGTAAACTGTCCTGCTTTTCTGTGTGCATACATGTGCACCTGTGCATGTGTATGTGGGGGGGTGGGTTGGTTCGGGGGGGGGGGCAAGAGAAATCCCAACGGTTTCCCTTTCTTTATTGGTTTAGTGTTTGCACCTGTGTGGATATTAGTAGGTATGTCTCTGGTCCTGTTCAGAGTGAGTAGTGTTTTATTCAACATGCCTTGTGTGTAAGGAGCCTTAGGGCATTTATACAATCTTGTGAATGTTTTTGCCAGTTTTCAGTGAATAGTTGTCTTAATTGTTAGTGTGCATGTGCACCTATGTGTGTGTGTAATAATGTGTATAGGTGTATCTTAAGATTTCTGTGCATTCTGTGTCCATATAGCATGCTGTTAAATCTGACAAAAATCCGTGGAGAGAGTGGCAGAGTGAGCAGATGGACTGTACCTTGTCGAGTGTGTGGGTGGTGTTTTGTATGTCCATGTATGTGTCTGTAAATATTGGTGCCAGCATGTGTTGCTGTGTGTGCGTGTGTTTGCGCAGAGGGGCTACTGCAGTACCTTTTTTTTTGTCATTATCAGCATATTTTTTAATTTGTTTGTGTATAAGAGAAAGTGTGTGTGTGAGTGTGTGTGTGTGAGGATGGGTCACTGCGCTGCCATGTCTACTTCTTCTGGAGACCAGATGGGGATGGAGCACAAGAGTTCTACCCTACTGTTAATGACATCATCATTGAGAAAGCCAGAGACGGACCTGGAGAGAGTGAGAGAGACCGACATTGTATTGTAAAGTGTGACCAGACATGCAGAAAAAGACATGCAGACAGAGAGAGACAGAGTGGGAGGAGGGACAGCGTAAGACAGAAAGAGAGGGGGAGAGCATGATACAGAGACAGAGAGGGGGTAAAATATATGGCATCAATACATCTATGTATATTTGAAATAAGCAGCATTAAAATTGGCAACAAAATAGCAAATTTCTTTGATCAGGCATGTGGAGTGAGACAGGGTGCCAGCGAGAATCCAATATTATTAAACATCTACATCACATGTGTCAATAACAAGGCCCGCGGGCCAAACACGGCCCTCCGCAATATTTAATCCGGCCCTCCTTTCAATCCTGGTCATCAACAATGTGGCCCGAGAGCTTGTGTTTGTGACAATGCAACGCTGAAACACAAGAGGGCGCTGCCGCACTTCGCTTTTCCCCCATAGTAACAGAAATGCTGAGTAGCATGTTCCTGCAGTAGCATCGCCTACGTCACCCGAGTAACGTTACCTGAATGTACGCTTTGCAAAGGAGATCGAAAGCTAGCTAGCATAAACAAACGATGGCGAAAAAACGAAAAGTAGACAAAGAGTATCGACAGTTTCAAGAGAGGTAGGAAGCTGAATACCTGTTTTGTGAATTAAAACAAAAGCCAGTGTGTCTCTTATGTCAAGAGTCGCTGGCAGTGTTCAAAGAGTACAACATCCGCAGACACTTCGAAATGAAGCATTGCAAGCAATATGCTAACATGGACATGGAGCAACGGCTGCAGAAAACCAAAGACTTGAAACGCAACCTTCAACATCAGCAAAGCATGTTCACTCACATCAGTAGTGAAAGTGAGGGTGCTACTGAGGCAAGTTTTATTATTGCAGAGGAAATCGCAAAGGCTAGCAAGCCATTTAGCGAGGGAGAGTTTATTAAAGACTGCCTTGAAAAAGTGTGCAACGTTGTGTGCCCTGACAAGAAGGAGGCATTTTCAAACATCAGCCTGTCCCGAAATACTGTGGCAAGTTGTGTTGATGAAATGGCCTCCGATGTAGACAGCCAGTTAAAAACAAAAGCCAAGGACTTTGTTTCATACTCACTAGCGGTAGATGAGAGTACAGACAGGACGGACACAGCCCAGCTGTCCATATTAATCCGAGGGGTTGACACTCAGTTGTCCGTCACTGAGGAACTTTTAGATGTGAAACTGATTCATGGGACAACAACAGGACAGGACATTTTCACCCAAGTGGAGCAGAGTGTGAACAAAATGGAACTGCCCTGGAATAAACTTGTTGGACTGACAACGGATGGTGCACCGGCGATGTGCAGGGGAGTTCGTGGTTTGGTCGGTTTGACTTGAAAGGCGATGGGGCACACAGGAGAAAACTTGGTAGCCTACCACTGCATCATCCACCAGGAGGCCCTCTGCGGTAAGGTGTTGGGCATGGAACATGTCATGACTGTTGTGACTAAAACTGTGAACTTTATTCGTGCACGGGGCTTGAATTATCAGCAGTTTAGGGCTCTTTTAGAGGAGGAAAACTCTGTGCGTGAGGATGTGCCCTATCACACGGATGTGTGCTGGATGAGTCGGGGGAAAGTGCTGAGGAGGTTTTACGACACCCGCCCTGAGATCGCTCGTTTCATGGAAAGCAAACAGAAGGCCGTCCCCGAGCTTGAGGATGAAAAGTGGCTGAGCGACTTGGCATTTATGTGTGACATCATGGAGCACCACAGTACACTGAATCCAAAACTCCAGGAAAGAAAGCAGCTGATCAGCGAGATGCGGGACTCTGTGAAGGCATTTGAACTGAAACTGCGTCTGTGGGAGGGCCAGATGCGCAAGTGTAACTTGACCCACTTTCCTACCCGTCAATCAATGAGCGCCACAGTCACCATTCCACTCCCAACCCAAGTGTATGCTGACAAACTGAACACACTCAAAGCGGAATTCAGCAGGAGGTTTGCTGATTTTGAATCACAGAAATTCAACCTTGACCTGTTCACAAATCCTTTTGCAATTGATGTCGACACTGCCCCTGAGCACCTGCAATTGGAACTCATTGAACTGCAATGTAGCAGCGCTCTGAAGTCCCAGTACCAGTCAGTCGGGGCTGCTGAGTTTGCACCTCTCCTCCCCGAATCAATGCCAGAGCCCCGTCTTCATGCTGCATGCATCATGTCCATGTTCGGAAGCACTTACTCGTGCGAACAGATGTTCTCCATAATGAACCTGAACAAGACATCCCACAGATCCCGACTCACTGACCACTATTTGGTCTCGGTATTGAAACTGGCCACAGCCAAGGACATTAAGCCTAGAATAGACAAGATCATCTCTAAGAAAAGGTGCAGAGTGTCTGGTAAGAGTTGAACTACAATGCATTTCCGATAGGCCTTGTTGCACTGACTATTTTGCGTTATCGCAGTAAACATAATTTGTTGTGTTGAAAGACACAGTAGTAGGCCTAATGGTTTTGTTTAATTGTGAAACTATTTTGTTAAAAACTGAACCTATTGTAGGCTAGACTGCTAATGTAGTTTGTTTAATTGTGCACTTGTCTTCTTCTTCTTTTATTTTTTATCATTATTATTATCTTTAAATACAACATCGTTTTTGCACTTGCCACTATATTGACAGCACTTCCATCTTATTTTGCTGATATAAAAAATTACCCACAAATATGAAGGGGGAACAAACTGTTTTTTTATTTTATTTAATCCACCTGCTAGCCTACTTATAAACATAATTGTTATGGTCCTGTCATCCATGTGCCCTCTCCTGGCAAGTTCTCGCCAGTCATGTGTTTGGTTTGATTGTGTGAATAAACCCGCCAGTTTGGCTGCATTGACGTTACCTCTGAGTCATATATGAATTGAATTGAATTGAATTGCCTTTTATTAATCCCCAGGTTGGGGAAATTTGAATGTCACACCGACAGGAAAATGAGAAGAAGCATACAGAGTATTGAAGTTTACTGTACAAAGAGACCAATCAAATATACAATAATCCTAAAAAACTGTCTGTGTTATATAAATAGCATATGGGTTGTAACCATAACAAGAATCACTGTAATGAATGTCATGGCCCCCAATTTTATTCACAACCCTCAGAATGGCCCTCAGTAAGTTTGGATTTGACACCCCTGATCTACATCAATGAATTTGGAGCAGTTGTAAGCTCTTGGCCTCGAGGCAAAAGTACACCGACGGTGAATGGAGTGTGTCAAAACAGCCGCCCCTATTATTTCCTATGTACAACCCCACACTGGAGGCAGCTACGTACACGCTGGCACTCGTCGACGTGCCATCCCGTGATACTTCATGCGACAGTCCCAACTGACCCTTTGTTGGTCTTCTGATTGGTCTGCTATACCCACCAACCAGAGGGCTCCTACCCATGGTTACTGTTGCTAACGTACTTGGGGTTAGACAAAGAAATCGAGTAGATAAACTCTGATGTGTTCTGATGGTAAGTGAATTTGAGAGCGATAACAGGAGGAATTGAGGTTGAACAGGAAAATAGTTAAAAGGTGTGCGTGGGGTACCTGTAACAGTGTCACGATATCCAGAACGCAATCCTGGAGTTGTTTTTAGTCCTTCATCAAACCCAAAACAAATATTGAGAGATGTTGCCCACTGGATTAGGCTGTGTGGACAACCACACTGGCAGTTCAACCCTGCCACTGTCAGCAAAAATACCTACATATGTTCAAAGGTAAAAGAAAACAATATTGTTTTCAGTATATTGACAATATTCTAAATTTTCCAGTAATGTTCACTACCTATACTGAATAACATTAAAAGCATGCTAGTAACGTTGCCATTTCTGTCGCTAAGCTAACTAACATCAACAACTAAGTGCTAGCCTACCAAGCCAGATAGAAATCAGTAACACATGTTGTTTGTTCCTTTCAAAATAAGCATTTTGTTGATGGCACGCCAAGCGAGCAATTATTATCTTTATTTTATTTGGCCTAGGTCTTTTTCAGTTATTGTATTTGTATGAATATCTTAACAGTGTTGTTGATGTATGCTGTACATCGCTTTGGATAAAAGTGTCTGCTAAGCATACTAACCATAACCATGACCTACAGTGGTGTGAAAAAGTGTTTGCCCCCTTCCTGAGTTCTTATGTTGTTGCATGTTTGTCGCACTTAAATGTTTCAGATCATCAAATAAATTTAAATATTAGACAAAGATGACACAAGTAAACACAAAATGCAGTTTTTAAATGAAGGTTTTTATTATTAAGGGAAAAAAAAAATCCAAAGCTACATGGCCCTGTGTGAAAAAGTGATTGCCCCCTAAACCTAATAACTGGTTGGGCCACCCTTAGCAGCAACAACTGCAATCAAGCATTTGCGATAACTGGCAATGAGTCTTTTACAGCGCTGTGGAGGAGTTTTGGCCCACTCATCTTTGCAGAATTGTTGTAATTCAGCCACATTGGAGGGTTTTCGAGCATGAACCTCCTTTTTAAGGTCATGCCACAGCATCTCAATCCTGAACTGTGGTTCGCTGGAGTCCCAAAGCTTTAGAAATGGCTTTATAACCTTTTCCAGACTGATAGATTTCAATTATGTTGTTTCTCATTTGTTCCTGAATTTCTTTGGATCGCAGCATGATATCTAGCTTTTGAGGATCTTTTGGTCTACTTCACTTTGTCAGGCAGGTCCTATTTAAGTGATTTCTTGATTGAGAAGAGGTGTGGCAGTAATCAGGCCTGGGTATGGCTAGAGAAATTGAACTCAGCTTTCCAAAGATGTGATAAACCACACTTAATTTATGTTTTAACAGGGGTGGGGGGGCAATCACTTTTTCACACAGGGCCATGTAGGTTTGGATTTTTCTTTTCCCTTAATAATAAAAACCTTCATTAAAAAACTGCATTTTGTGTTTACTTGTGTTATCTTTGTCTAATATTTAAATTTGTTTGATGATCTGAAACATTTAAGTGTGACAAACATGCAAAAAAAAAAAGAAATCAGGAAGGGGGCAAACACTTTTTCACACCACTGTATATTACATTGCAGTCGTTTAGCAGATGATTTTATCCAAAACAACATCAGTTCACTTAACGTAGGTAGGCCTAGTCAAGAGAACTGCTTGTCGTGTGTCTCCTTACTAAACAAGCATCCAAGAGTCTAACCAGCACTGAAGTACCAGTGCAAGAACTACAAATACAATACAATATCTGCTAAGAGGAAGGATTAGGGTGGTACATATTCTTTGCTATAAAAATATGATATAATATTGTTTGCTACTTACCCAGCAGTACACGAGCAGTTCTGCCCTGTGACAGTCCCGTTGGCCATCACTTCCACAGACAGCAAACGAGGCGTCTCTTTTTTTCATTGAGCGGTAGCATTTTGCATTTATGGATGTAGCTGTGAATGTCACATCGTGGACATAACGCTCCACAGCAAATTGAAGTCCCTGTTGTCTGGCTTTAGAAGATATTCGAGACCCCTGGCTCCAGAAATGCTGGCTGATAGAGTCTAGACTAGCGAATGTCAAGTCTGTGGAGGCTAGACAGCTAACGTTAGCAGCCATGCAAACGTTGGCTGTCATTGGTAAAAATACCTCATTTTAATCCGTTTTTAGATTTTATGTGCTGGCTATTCCCTCCACTGTACACACACTTGTTCACTGTACGCTTTTTACGTTTTTTTAAGAATCAAAATTACGAGTCTTAATGTTAACTACGTGTACAAGTTTTCAATGTTTTTCTAAGGGAATGGACCCCCTCAGAGCTTTGTTTGTCTAACCTAGCAACAGTAACATAGGAAAGCGGGACATGGGCGGGACTTAACAAAGGGTCAATTCCAGCCGAGCCGCTCCTGACAAACACATTTTGTTCCAGAAACAAAGCTGTACGACTATGCACTATATCTGAGTAGAGTGGGGAGTACGAGTTTTTTTCTCGTAAATTTACTTGTTTTGTTTTGTTTTGGGTTTTTTTCGGAATATTACCTTCCCTCCCCCAGATCCGGATTTTTTTAAATTTATTTATTATTTTACCTACAATGGCCCTAATACGCGGTCGTAGTAAAAGTACAAAAAAGGAGGGAAAAACAAGGAAAAAAGTACGCCTTCGTAGTAGCTATCCTCCTCACAACTGGTAGCCTACTACTTATGTCGGTTGATCCGCTGCTTTCAAAACATAACCTCACAGGTTATGTATTTTTCAAGTTAGTAATCAAAAAAAGACAACTAAAATAAGCAACTCGCCATCGTGGCATTTCGTTTTGCCGCGCTGTATTTGGTCTTCATGCACTTCTTCCGCTGCTGCTTTTTCTTATTCTTCAAGTTTAATGGCAGCTTGTAAACTAACTTACGGGCGCAACATATGGGCCACCTACTGGACTGGAGTGTGTAGCAGTAGATCGGTCTTCATGCACTGCAGCGCGACGATTCCATAATGGTACTAGGCGCGGCACTTGACGTGCGTCATATGACACGCCGCAGCGCTGCGCACCCATTGTTTTCCACTTCACTCTCCATGCACATACTCAATTCCTGCTCTGGCCACGGTGACTGATTAAAGAAAAAGAGGACCAATGTTTATAAGAACTGTTGGTAATACTGGAATTATTGTTGTTGAGCATTTTTCACATTCATATCAATTTTCCTTTGTTACCATGTTATTTGTGTGTGTGTGTGAGAGAGAAAGAGAAAGAAAGAGAGATAGGGAGAGGGAGAATGATTTAGTGAGAGTGTAATCGTGTATTCGCCTCTGAACATGTGCAAGAGTAACACCATAACCGTGTGTGTGTGTGTGTGTGTGTGTGTTTGTGTGTGTGTGTGTGTGTGTGTGTGTGTGTGTGTGTGTGTGTGTGTGTGAGAGAGAGAGAGAGAGAGAGAGAGAGAGAGAGAGAGAGAGAGAGAGAGAGAGAGAGAGAGAGAGAGAGAGAGAGAGAGAGAGAGAATGTATGTTTGAGTATCAGGTTACTTATATTGTGCTTTACATGTACCATGTTCTTCAATTGAAAAAAACAACAAAAAAACAAGTGTGGGGCCTTCACACCCGCCCTTCCTCAGTCTGGTTATGCGTGTACATGCATCTTGGTTCACTACATATGCTTAGTTTACTTTTGTATGTTCCATTATTGTTGTCATTGTTTTTACTATCACCTACAACTGTATCTCCCCCTCTCTCTATTCTGCTTTGCCAAATACAAATGAAGATTTTCTCATGCTAATAAAGCATAATGAAATTGAAATTGAAAAATTGACATTTGAGAACCAGAGAGAATCAGATAGAGGCGGAGAGCGACACAGAGAGACAGGAAGAGGCATAGGGAGAGAGAGAGACGGCTTAAAACTTGTAAAACAGCGAATTCTGAATTTGTCAAATTTGCCATAACGTGACGCAAAAATCAATTTGATGAGAGATTTATCTGAATGAGCTATTAAGACTCACTCGTTAGGGGCGTCCGGGTGGCGTGGCGGTCTATTGCGTTGCCTACCAACACGGGGATCGCCGGTTCGAATCCCCGTGTTACCTCCGGCTTGATAGGGCGTCCCTACAGACACAAGTGGCCATGTCTGCGGGTGGGAAGCCGGATGTGGGTATGTGTCCTGGTTGCTGCACTAGCGCCTCTCACGCCCCACGTCCCCCTGGTGAAACTCCTCACTGTCAGGTGAAAAGAAGCGGCTGGCGACTTCACGTGTATCGGAGGAGGCATGTGGTAGTCTGCAGCCCCCCCCGGATCGGCAGAGGGGGTGGAACAGCGACCGGGACAGCTCGGAAGAATGGGGTAATTGGACGGATACAATTGAGGACAAAAAGAGAGAGGGGAGGGGGAGGATTAACTTGTTCGACTGTTATCCTATTCAAGACAAAAACATTACGTCCATCACAGAATTGAAAAAAAAGCATCAGTGTTGGGTGTGATCTGCCACGGTTTATTAACTCGAACAGGTCGTCAGAATTATCCGACCCAAATCAGAACTCCCAGTTTGGCTCTTGCGCCATCGCAGCATGGTTTACCCTGATGAAGCTCACGTGGCTACACAGTAAGATGCCCTTTCTGAAAAGATATGAAGTCAACATCAGTTTACAACTGATTTTACTGGTTTTATTTTTCTATTAAAAAGCTGCACATGAGTGGAAAAAGGAAAAAAGGTTAAAGTGAAGAAGACCTCGACCGTGCTTTAATGCGTCGGACAAAGCAGAAGCCAGAGGTGACGTTGCAGCTTTTCTTGTGTTCCCTACATCGATGATTCATTCGTGAATGATTTTTGTTGCGATTGAAGATAACTTTGACATTTTAACATTTTAACAGTTAGGACGTGTCTGAGAGCAAGCAGTTTGACTGCTCCTGTTTTAAGAAGAAGGGCATGCCGAAGGTCACTAAAATAAAGATTTTTCAAAAAAAGTGGTGCATGTCACGTGCTTTTGATGTACAAAACAGTCAAGGACGGTTTCATCAAACATTGAAGAAGGCATTTAATTTTTTCCAATTAATCAATGTTTTGGGGTTGTTCTTTTTTTCTCCTGTGATTTGCTGTATTGAATGTTTAGCAACCGTTGTTATGGACTGGCAGCATCAGTTTGCTTTGCATGTCCTCATCACTGGCCACAATTCTTTCTATGCTGTCTGTCCCTGCCTTAGGATATTTATCCTCATAATACTTTCCTTTGTTTTCTAAAACATGTGGCAAATTACAGCATGTATAATGAATGCCATACACTGCATGAAAATACAATTGTTAGAATGAAGTCCTTGTTTTTACAACATTGTTGCACGTGAATCAGAGAGCATACTGGTGCTCCGATGTTTCTGATTTTCAGTCTTACTAATTGCTGGGTTATTTAGGAAGATTATTTTGAATAGTCGAATCCCTGAGTGAAAGCGATCATGACGTACATTTTAAAGTACATTTTAAATCAGGAGGCCAGGCAACTGCAATTTCTGGTCTTATTATTTTGACAGTGTCCCCCAAATGTTGGTTTTTCATGCACCAATTCATGGTCCAATCAGCACATGCAGCATCTTAGTAGTATCTGAGCGAAATGACTTGATTAATAGACTACAGTAAGTCTCTAAGCATGATTGTTATGCTGAGGGATTGTTCAGCTAAATCGTAATTTGAATCTCTTCACTACTATTCACATCACTATCAGCCTGTTGCACATTTATGCTATCTGCATTTGACATATGTACTTTTCCATATGATATGTATTTGTGGTACTGTGCAGCTAACTTGTAATTTGAATCTCCAACTACTTGCATCACAATTGGTGTTCTACTATGGGCAGAAATTTGTACCACTGGAAACCGAATGGGCAGAAATGTGTCACTAGAAATTGAATTTGAAGAAAATTAATTTGAATCATATAATCTGAATTTGAAAGAAACAGAAATTGAAACATAGTTTGAAGTTGTATTGTTTAACTTGAATAATTGCATTGAAAAACGAATCTGAATAGCATAATTTGAAATTGAATTCATTAGTATGGATGGATTTCCAAACAGTATTCAGGTCTCACAGTTCAAATTCAGTTCTTTAAATTCAATTTCAGTTTACTAAGACACACATCCGGTCATTGAGGAAGCAATCGAGTGCAGATTCACAGAACTCCTTTTCACGCCTACTGTAACAACTATGTTCTCTCAACGATACCAATCAGGCGCTCCGGAATCATTTCCGAAGTGGGGGGGGGGGCAAACAGTGATGCGTGTGAAGGGGTGTACTGTATAGTGCTATAAGAGTGCACCGGAGCGCAGCTCCGTATGCGGTTTTAATACAATAAAGCACGTTATTGAAGACACGTGTCAAGTTGCTTTGGATAAAAGCGACAAAGTTTCGATTTTTTAAAATTTTTTACAATTTTCATATGCTATTTCATCATTAAATTCACATCTGAGAATATTTGAGGCGAGAAATAAACTGTATAGGTTTCGAATATTTACAGTTTTACAAGAATTGATGGCAAATCAAAAATTTGCTCTTAACATTCTTGGAGTTGAGAAACTCCACAAACTGGCAACTGGCCTACCAGTCACGCTCACTGACCCCACTGTGAGCTGGCTGAAGCCCTCTCCAGAGACCGGTCTTGTAGACAAGAGGCTTTTATTTCCCTGTTGATGGATGGCCTGTTTAAATATTGTAACATAAATGTCCATTATAAAATCAATGGAAGCTGTGATTGTCTGCCTTGTTCTCCTGTGGGGTGACTGGTCTGAAATTTGCAAAGTTTCCATGACTAATCTCCCAATATTTCTTAGGGCGAACTCTTTGGTGTTTTTGTCAATGTGTTTTTAACCATAGGATTTCAGATAGTTATACTAAAATGAGGCTTATAAATGTGGAAAAACGAATGTGAATTGGGTTCCTGTTTAAAGCCATTGACTGGCTTGTAAACCCTGTCCATCCTGCTTTATCTGCCTCCTCCCCAGTAGACTGTGAAAATTTTCTGTCTTCCTTTATTGACAAAATCAATAACATTCATTCTAATTTTAACATTCTTAATATTTCCTCTGATTCAACAGATTACTGCCATACTCTCGTTCGATTTCTACCCAATTTCTCTTTGTCAATCTCAATAACAATGTATTCTATATGTGCCTGTCTTCTTGATTTAGATGTTATCCCCCCCCCCCAAAAAAAAACAAAATTAAAACATTCCTCATAGAGGTCCTGCCTACCATGGTCTCTAGCCTGCTCTCCATTATTAATCTTTCTCTCACCTCTGGCTGCATTCCTGATGGTTTTAAGATAGTGAGCGTCCAACTTAAAAAAAAAAACCTGCCCTTGATCCAACCCTACCAAATAACTAGACATATTTCAAAACTACCATTCATCTCTGAAATTCTTGAACAAATTTGTTGCACAGCAGCTCCTTGAGGTCATTGAAGGACACAATATTTTTAGTAAATTCCAATCTGGCATTCGCCACCAACATAGTATGGAAATAGCGCTACTAAGAGTGACAAATCACATCCTCATGTGAGCTGAAAATAGCGAACATTCTATCCTGGTCCTGCTTGACTTAACTGCTGCTTTTGATACGACTGATCACTTCATCTTGGTTGAACGTTTAAATAAGTGGGTTGGTATCTCAGGCTCTGTTCTCAGTTGGCTCTTGTCCTATCTGTCTAACAGGAAGTTTCAGGATGTCGTAGACAACTTTGTCCTCAACTGCCCCTATACTCTGTGGAGTTCTGTATGGTTCAATACCTGTTCCCATCCTTTTCTCGAGCTACATGTTACCTCTCTGCAATATGGTTAGCCAGTTCAATTGCATCTCTCACTACAGCTATGCTGATGACATGCAGCTGTATTTATCAGTTAAGCCAAATGATATGGGTAATATCGGTACCCACCATGACTACCTGGCTGCTATTGAGGAATGGATGTCAATCAGTTACCTTCAGCTCAATTCAGACAAAACTGAGGTTCTCCTCATTGGTTCTAATAAGTTTGTCTTAGAAGTGAAAACGTATTGGCCCTCTGGCCACCAGTGTTAAACAGTCCTCAATAAATCTGGGTGTACTCTTTGACCAAAATCTGAATTTCAACCTACACAAAAACAAGCTTGTGCAAACCTGCTTTTTCCAACTCCAGAACATCATGAAAATCAAATCAATGTTATCAACCAGAGATCTTGAATTACCAGTCTGTACCCTAACTTTTCATGCCTTGACTACTGCAGTGTTCTTTGCCAGCCAATACCAATCTTAAATTCCACATCACACCAATCCTCGCATCCCTTCACTGGCTCCCCGTAAAGTATAGAATAGACTTCAAGATCCTGCTTATTACATGTAAAGCCCTATTTGGTCTTGCCCCTTGATACATTTCCAAACTTTTGTATCCTTACTCCACTTCTAGGTCACTCAGATCATCCAACCAAGGTCTTTTATTTATGCCCTGCTCCCTCTGGAAATCCTAAGGTGACTATGCTTTTGCCAGAAGAGCCCCATCGCTCTGGAACAGCCCCCCCACCCCCGTAAGATCAGCTGAGTCTGTAAACAGCTTTAAAAAGCTTCTCAAAACCCATCTCTACTGACATGCCTTACCTGTAATGGGGCTGTAATTTTTACTTTTCTATGTATAACTGTATATGTATGTTGTTTATTTTTTTCTTTCTCGTACAGCACTTCGTAACTTTGTTTTAAAAGGTGCTATATAAATTACTAAAGCTGATCTGCAGTGATGTAACTTGAATCCCATAAGCTAGCCTTTTTTCCCCCCAAACATAGTCATTTTGGCTTGTCACAAACATTTTATTTTAATCTAAAGTACCCCTCCACTCAAAAATGTTTTTCTCATGTTTGTATCCCCTAAAATGTCTGGCCTTGACTATACTGACTTTTATCTGTGTAATTTGTCACAAGAGCAGTGTTTTCACATTCCTTTACTGGAGGAGGAGCTGTCTGTGCACTTCCCTAAAATCTGACATTCAAACATATCCCGGGTAAGCTAGATTTGGTATGTCACGAATCCGAAAGCCAATTGCTGTCTAATATGCAAATGCAGAGCAGGCAAAGAAACTCGGAAGCTGCTGCGCAGAGTGGACTTGTCAGTACAGAGAGGTGAGTTTTCATTAGTATAGTGAAAGTTTTGACAGCAAACATGGTAGAGTGTGCAGTTTTTGGATGTAAATCAGACCCTTGGAGCTTCCTTCCACTATCTACCAAAAAATCCCACTATACGACTGAAATGATTGGAATTTATTTATAGACATCAGGTTCACATGCCTACAAACCTGGAGGAACTGCATATCTGCAGTGCTCATTTCAGTGAGGAGTGTTTCCATAACTTAATGCAAAAGTCACTGGGTTTTCACAATAAATTAGTTTTCAAGTGTGATGCTGTACCAACTATTTATCCTAGGACTGCGGCAGCGAGCAGGAATCAGTAGTGTCCAACATAAACATTTTTTACCTCCACTGGCCCACTTGGCCATTAGATCAGAGTTTTACTGGCCCCTTGTATATTTTCACTGGCCCGGCAGCCAAAAAATGAAAATAATAATTTTTTCCATAATTTTGGTGATTTATTCATTGTATGAAATATGATACATCTGAATGTTTCCTGATAATGTCTCAAGGAAAATTAAATTGATTCTTGTATACAACTGATTCATTTTTATAAAATTTTAACAATTTAATATTTTAACATTATTTTTATAACATTTGTTCGTGTGCCTTCGACTTGCCACACCGGTGATATATTGGGATTCCGTGTCCCCTCCATTCTACTTTAGAAGAGCGACCGTCTTTTTTAAAAATGGCGAAGAACTGCTCATGGTGTAGTATAGTAGGCTGTGTTGATAAGCTTCTCCATCCTCTGGTGACTCTTAAGGTGACTCTTAAGTATTCACCCAATTTGCCCAGATGTTAAGCTGGTCTGATGATGGGTCGTCCACCATCCTCTTGGCTTGCATACACTACAAGTGGTTTCTACTTGTGTCGAGAGTATCTTTTCAATAATTGTCAGTGCCTTTAAAAAAAGAACCCCCTCAGTTGGCTTTTGCAGGGAATTGGCCTTTGCAAACTGTACAAAACATACCACAGTTGCTGCTTTCCACCCAGGAGTATTTTTACTTCCACAAAAGTAGAAAGCCTTTCTTTCTTTTTTGTAGCCTTGCATGTTTCTTTCACGGACATTTTTTCAAGTATCTGTATGGGTATGATGGATGAATGGCACTAGGTCAAGATTTAAAGCGACCCATGACTCATTGCCAGCCACTGGCCTGGACAGGCCAGTAACTGGCCAATCAACTTGCCCCGCATAAACATTTTCTGGCCCTGGGCCATCGAGCCATTGGTTATGTCAGACCCTGCAGTATGTGAGTAAACCTCTTTTCTCATCTGGACTTCGATCCTGGCAGGGCTGGTGTGGGTTCCCTCTGTTCCAGCCTTGCCACTAAAGGCCTCTATCATCATGCGCCTCAAGGGCTGACAGAGCGGCGTTGGTGGTAGGGGGGTTCCCCCTTGTGATGCTTTCCAAGCTTGGTCCCAAACAAAACTCTCGGGAACCATAAACTGAAATGTGGTGCAGGTCGCCTCGTCCTGACATCTGGGCAATTTTGAATTTTAGACTACTGCCAATGAGCCAGTTCCCAACTTGGCTGGCTATCAAGATAAACATATTTTACAGATAATATACAAATCTCAGCCGGACGGAATATATCTTCCTGCAAACTTTGATTAGACCTCTGGTTTATAATTATGTAATAACAATGTGACAATATGAACACACTGTAACATCGTAGCAGATATTATTGTATGTTTCACAACCACTGCTGTGTCAGCCGCTGGCTGTTAAAGCCAACAAACAAAATAAACAAATAAAAGATGCTAACTACACTTGACAATCTGATATGTCTGCTAGTCGCCAATTTTGATGCACAACAGAGTCTGGGTCTGAATGAGGCTCAAACATGTATGGCTGGATCTTTCTGATGTTTGCTTCAACGCCAGCCACCTAGCTGCGCAATGCTCTTTCACCGGCCAAACTAGTGCAAGCAGCAGTGGTGGGCGGGGCGTGAGGCCTGTCATATTTACATATTCATAGAGCTTGAATTTCCCAATGAGGGTGAAAGAGTAAACGCTCTTCCAGCCCCGTTTCCGTGTTTTTTGTTTTTTTTTACTTGGGAAAACCATGTTGATATATTAGTCATCTCAGAGTATGTTTAAATTTTAAAACTTGTCTGGAGGGGTACTTAAAGATAACTGGACGGTTTCATTATGCATAATATTAATAGCCTAATGGTCACCCGTCTGCTAGATGTCATGCGCACAGTACCAACATTGCCGAGACAACCGTGGACTAAAGTAATTAATGTTAATCAAACACTCAGTTGCTAACTTATGCCACATGAGCATTAAAAATTAAAACGTATTGGCAAATACGTTTTAATTTGTATCTTCACATGCTAATAGGCAAATTTAATTGTCAACATTACTATAGCTAAACCCAGCCACTGAGGATGCACAAGCCAGTGCATCCTTAGTGCCGGTCCCAAGCCCGGACAAATGGGGAGGGTTGCATCAGGAAGGGCATCCGGCGTAAAATCTTTGCCAAATCAAATAGGCGGATCATAAATAAGACTTACATACCGGATCAGTCGAGGCCCGGGTTACCAACGACCGCCACCAGTACTGTTAACCAGCAGGGTGTCGGTGGAAACTATGCTACTGTTGGGCGAAGGAGAAGGAGAGGGGGAAAGCATGTCCAGAGGCAGCTAGAGAGGAGGAAGAGTAGGCATGTGGAGGTGAGAGTTGGAACTTTGAATGTTGGCACTATGACTGGTAAAGGGAGAGAGCTGGCTGACATGTTGGAAAGAAGAAAGGTAGGCATACTGTGTGTGCAAGAGACCAGGTGGAAGGGGAGTAAGGCCAGGAGTATCGGAGGTGGGTTCAAACTCTTCTACCATGGTGTGAATGGGAGGAGTAATGGGGTAGGGGTAATTCTTAAGGAAGAGTATGTCAAGAGCGTGCTGGAGGTGAAGAGAGTGTCAGACAGAGTGATGAGTATGAAGCTGGAAATTGAAGGTTTATTGCTGAATGTTATCAGCGCATATGCCCCGCAAGTTGGGTGTGAGATGGATGAAAAAGAAGAATTCTGGAGTGAGTTGGACGACATGGTGGAGAGGGTACCCAAGGAGGAGAGAGTGGTGATTGGAGCGGACTTCAATGGACATGTTGGTGAAGGGAACAGAGGTGATGAGGAGGTGATGGGAAGGTATGGAGTCAAGAAGAGAAATGTGGAAGGACAGATGGTGGTCGATTTTGCGAAAAGGATGGAAATGGCTGTGGTGAATACATATTTCAAGAAGAGGGAGGAACACAGGGTGACATACAAGAGTGGAGGAAAGTGCTCACAGGTGGACTATATCTTATGTAGAAGGCGCCATCTAAAAGGGATTGGAGACTGCAAGATGGTGACAGGGGAGAACGTAGGTAGGCAGCATCAGATGGTGGTCTGTAGGATGACTTTGGAGACCAAGAAGAGGAAGCGAGTGAAGACACAGCCGAAGATCAAATGGTGGAAGTTGAAGAAGGAAGACTGTTGTGTGGAGTTCAGGCAGGAGTTAAGACAGGCACTGGGTGGTAGTGAAGAGTTGCTGGATGGCTGGACAACCACTGCAGAAATAGTGAGGGCGACAGCTAGGAAGGTACTTGGTGTGTCATCAGGACAGAGGAAGGAAGACAAGGAGACTTGGTGGTGGAATGAGGAAGTACAGCAAATTATACAGAGGAAAAGGTTGGCAAAGAAGAAGTGGGATAGTAAGAGAGATGAAGAAAGTAGACTGGAGTACAAGGAGACGCAGCGTAAAGCAAAGAGAGAGGTGGCAAAGGCAAAGGAAAAGGCGTATGGTGAGTTGTATGACAGGTTAGACACTAAGGAAGGAGAAAAGGACTTGTACCGATTGGCTAGACAGAGGGACCAAGCTGCAAAGAATGTGCAGCAAGTTAGGGCGATCAAGGATAGAGATGGAAATGTGCTGACAAGCGAGGAGAGTGTGCTAAGAAGGTGGAAGGAGTACTTTGAGGGGCTGATGAATGAAGAAAATGAGAGAGAGAGAAGGTTGGATGATGTTGGGATAGTGAATCAGGAAGTTCAGTGGATTAACAAGGAGGAAGTGAGGGCAGCTATGAAGAGGATGAAGAGGGGAAAGGCAGTTGGTCCTGATGACATACCTGTGGAGGCTTGGAGATGTTTAGGAGAGATGGCAGTGGAGTTTTTAACTAGATTGTTTAACAAAATCCTGGAGAGGATGCCTGAGGAGTGGAGAAGAAGCATACTGGTACCGATTTTCAAGAACAAGGGCGATGTGCAGAACTGTAACAACTACAGAGGTATAAAGTTGATCAGCCACAGCACGAAGATTTGGGAAAGAGTAATAGAAGCTAGGTTAAGAGGAGAGGTGATGATCAGCGAGCAGCAGTATGGTTTCATGCCACGAAAGAGCACCACAGATGCGATGTTTGCTTTGAGAATGTTGATTGAGAAATATAGAGAAGGCCAGAAAGAGTTGCATTGTGTCTTTGTAGATTTAGAGAAAGCTTATGACAGAGTGCCGAGAGAGGAGGTGTGGTATTGTATGAGGAAGTCAGGAGTTGCAGAGAAGTATGTAGGAGTGGTGCAGGATACGTATGAGGGAAGTGTGACAATGGTGAGGTGTGCGGTTGGAATGACAGATGGGTTCAAGGTGGAGGTGGGATTACATCAAGGATCGGCTCTGAGCCCTTTCTTGTTTGCAATGGTGATGGACAGGTTGACGGACAAGATCAGGCAGGAGTCTCCATGGACGATGATGTTCGCGGATGACATTTTGATCTGTAGCGAGAGTAGGGTGCAGGTTGAGGAGAGCCTGGAGAGGTAGAGGTATGCACTGGACAGAAGAGGAATGAAAGTCAGTAGGAGCAAGACAGAATACCTATGCGTGAATGAGAGAGAGGACAGTGGAATGGTCAGGATGCAAGGAGTGGAGGTGACAAAGGCATTTGAGTTTAAATACTTGGGGTCAACTGTCCAAAGTAACGGGGAGTGCAGTAGAGAGGTGAAAAAGAGAGTGCAGGCAGGTTGGAGTGGGTGGAGAAGAGTGTCAGGAGTGATTTGCGACAGAAGGGTACCAGCAAGAGTTAAAGGGAAAGTTTACAAGATGATTGTGAGACCAGCTATGTTATATGGTTTGGAGACAGTGGCACTGACGAAAAGACAGGAGGCGGAGCTGGAGGTGGCAGAGTTGAAGATGCTAAGATTTTCACTGGGAGTAACGAAGAAGGACAGGATTAGGAATGATTATATTAGAGGGACCGCTCAGGTTGGACGGTTTGGAGACAAAGCAAGAGAGGCAAGATTGAGATGGCTTGGACATGTGTGGAGGAGAGATGCTGAGTATATTGGGAGAAGGATGCTGAATATGGAGCTGCCAGGGAAGAGGAGAAGAGGAAGGCCAAAGAGGAGGTTTATGGATGTGGTGAGGGAAGACATGCAGGTGGCTGGTGTGACAGAGGAAGACGCAGAAGACAGGAAGAAATGGAAACGGATGATCTGCTGTGGCGACCCCTAACGGGAGCAGCCGAAAGTAGTAGTAGTAGACTATAGCCAACACTTTTTTTTATGCTCGCTGATAAAACGAAACGATTCTACAACAATGGCTGACATCCAAAGATGGTAAAACTATACGGTAAGCTGATGTTACCATGTCTGACAGCCGAGTCCCAGCCTAATCCTTCAGCGAAAGAAACATTCCTCAACGTGCATCAATCCCTACAAGTCTATGGATTAATGGGAGTGAAGGAAGTGGTCAGCAACATAGCTGCTGATTGGCTGAAAAGGAGTTCTGAGAATCTGCGCTCGATTACGCTTCCTCAACAACCACCTGTGTCCCTCAGTAATTTGAAATTGAATTTCAAGAACTCCATTTGAATTGGGAGAACTGAAAACAGTTTGAATTCAGCTCCAAACGAATAAATTCAATTTCAAATTATGCTATTCAGATTCAGTTTTTCAATGCAATAATTCAAGTTAAGCAACGCAAATTCAGATTATGCACTTTAAATTCAAATGATGTGGTTAAATTCAGATTTTCAAAATTCAGATTCAGTTTCTAGTGACGTGTTTCTGCCTGTATTCTACCTATTGAGCACCCACACTAAATGCAATTGACGTGACAAGCATTCTTGGTTGTGACATTATTTTATGCTTTAAGATGCCTGTAAGTTGACATATGAAATTGCTGACTGTCTTGTAAGTCACTCTGGATAAAAGCATCTACTAATGAATTTAACTCTAAACAAAGTAAAATAAAACATAAAAACTTAGATTTATAGAAGACATGTAGTGGGCATTTACATACATGTCAAGAATACCTCATGTAGAAACTGTTTTTGCATGCACTAACCTACATTGTGTTTTACCTAGTTTTACTGTCAATTAACTGTAAGGCAATGACTTATATAGTAGCTTCATTAAATTCCTATAGACTGTAGATTGTATAGACTGAATAATTATATATCCCAAGATCCCTCAGGCCCAGTATCATGATGACTATTCTCCTCTGTTTCGGAGGACTGATGACCAGCTCATATCCACATAAAAAGGTCATACGTGACCGTTAATGAGCATCAGTGGTCGTAGTCTGTCTCTGGAGCTTGTTAATTAAGCCAGCGTCTCTGTCCTTACATCTCTTGGTTGTACATGCTGACATAGGAAGTGATGGCTGACAAAGGGTACTTTTTTTTTCCGCCGGTGTGTGCTGGTGCTTGCTGTGCCGGTGCTGCTAAATGAGGCCTGTGATGGACGCTGTGCCAGACAGAGGCATCCAAGCCCATCGCCCCCCCCCTCCCCTTGCTCCATGGTGTGTGCCGAGATGGCCAATCAACTGCTCACACAAAGGAGGAATTAGCATATTCCCTGGCACAAAATCGCTCTCTTAATTGCAGCTGCACTGAGCCCTTGCTCTGCACTCCTCATCTGCCCGTCTCTCTGTTTCGCTCGCTCGCTCTCCGTTGTGCTCTCCTCATCACCAGTCTTTTTCATTTTCGTTCCACATTTCTCTCCATTCCTGCTCCCGCCATTCAGTCTTCATCAGGTGGCTATTTTGTGAGGTGAAGGGGGTCCTGTGAGCACGTTTGGCATGCTGCACTATGGGAACAAGGCTGTCAAGCTCAAATGATGCTCTTATAATCAATACATTGGAGCTCTGCTGTTGAAATGAATGGTAATGCAAACCCGATGCTGTATTTACATTTCTGTGGTCACCATTTGGCCTGTGAAGAGGAGAGAAGAGAAGAGACTTTATTTGTCTTACAGCTGACACACTGAACATGCACACACATTTCCAGGCAGTGGTGGCTGACAAAATGTTTCCTCTGCATTTTCCCATCCTCACTGTCCCTTCTCCAGGGGCAGCCAGCAGCAGTGGGTAGCCCTTTATCTTCAGCTTCCAGGGACCAATTCCAGGTGGATTTCCATATCGTGGTCAGGGACAGGTGAGGAGCGCCTTCTGCAGCGTTTTTTTTTAAAATTTTTTGAAGGAAACCCATGTGAGCATTGGGAAAACATGCAGATCACACACAGATAGCCACTGCACACCGAAAGGCCTGGGGAGAACATGCAAACTTCCCCAGTGCCAGCCCCGCCCCAGGCAGGAATCAAACCTAGGACCTTATCGCTGTGAAGCAGCAGTGCAAGCACTGTGCCACCGAGCAACTGGTGTGCACATCCAGCATCTGAACGTCCTCGCATCTCCTGCCGCAACACCCTCGCTGTTCCCAGCCCCCTGCATCAATCATGCCTTTCGAGGATCCTTCAAACTTCCGCCCGGACCTGCACCATCCCTCCTTATCTTGTGCTTGTGTGGGTTTTTCTCTCAATGCCTCCTTTTAACCCCGGCTGTTTTGTTTGCTTCTTTTATCCTGCCTCTGTTTCCTCTTTTCCTTCATTGCTCTCTTGCTTTTTCCTCAATCTACATCATTCAGCTCTGTTTGGTTTCTTGTCTTGTTCACACACCTATATTCTCCTTTCCCACCTTGCCTCCAAACCGTATCTGACAGTGCGAGGTAAGTTGTGTCAACAGAGAAAAGACCCCTTTTTCCTTAGCAGTTGATGCAGGTCTTCTGTGTTAACATGGTGTACAACCTTTCTGTCTGTGTCCGCCGATATAAATCTCTCTTTCTCCCACTCTCTGTATATAGTAATAAACATGATACTGACTTGCTTGAATTCAGCTGTACTACAAACCTTCAATCAGTTTCTCAGGCAGCAGTACATTGAAATACAAGGTAGATGTATGACTGGAAACTTAGTGCACCCTTCAACCACGCTGTCGCACAGACTCCGCCAACTCTCATTATCATTTTGAAAATTTGTCCTGTCAAACCTCACTCCTGCTCTGTCAGAGATGTCAGGTATCTCCGTCGTCTCCTACACTATCGTTCATGTACATCTGTCTCCTAATTCTGTTGTCATTGTTGGGCTTACACACCTATCCCCTCGAGCACTGTCACATCTTTACAGTGTCTCTCTTACCATATTCTGTCAACCACGTCTCTACTTCTGTTGTTGTTTCTAGTTTGTCTCCCAGCATTACTGTCATGGTAACAGTGTTTACTGTGCCAGTCAAACAGGAAGCAGCGACAGCATCAATCATTCCTGTGTTGTGGTGAAGGTCTCGTGTAAAAAAAAAGGGGAAAAAAAGAGGGAAAAATAGAGACGGCAGTCACATCTCAAACAGTAAAGAGTCCCTGGTGGTTTATGTGCATAGTTGTGAGTCTGAGATAAGTTGGGGTCTTGACTGCTGTTACAAACCACCGCCGCTGAGGCCAGGCTAAGATTGAAGCATGACATGCCTCCAGGGATGGCAGGGAGAGAATGGAACATCTGCTGCATCGGCATCGCAGCCACAAGGAGGGATTTTATTTTATTTTATTTTTTGATTACACAACACCATGACTATTTTGGGCGTTGCATTTTGCACAGTTTTCGAGTTTGTTGAGATATTTAGTTCCTTGTTTTGCCACCTTATATGTACATGTCTGTGAGCACATGTTTTTAACCTCCACCACAATTCTTCACTATGGCTACAAAAATTGTACACAATTTCCTGGTGAATCTCCAAAAAAAAAAAAAAACAGTCAAGGTACAAAATCCCATTATAAAATACAAAGCCAGAAATCAATATCAAAATATCTGACTTGTTTACTCTAACCTTGACGATATCACAGCTTGATTACAAGTACTCTGATCATGATAGTGGGGTCATGCTGATAGTACCTGACATACTGTGACACCCAAAATCATACATAATACTGCTGTTTATTTTGCGCTCTTTGTGGTCCGTTTTCATGATAATATACAGAAAGTTATTTTTCTTTATAAGTTGATAGTGATTTATGAACATAATGATATTTAATCATCTTCCTCCATTGTCCTCCATTGTGTGCTATAAGCCCCCTGGCTATCTGAGAATACGCAGCTAAGTAAATAAGTAAAATTGCATACAATTATATAACAAAGTAACAATGTAGCTGATGTTATTTTTTTGAGTAATCTTCATGTTTAACACATACCTTTGGGCTAATTGATCTGTTGTTTCTGGTGGGTCTGTTTCCCAGTTTTAATAAGGCGGCTTTGGCTTTATGGATTCTGGCAGTGGGTGGTTCCATAAGTATAATCTTTTTAAAGGTTCTCAGCCAGTGTTGCATTGTTAAGTGATGTGGTCAGGGATGTCTGGTATAAATGGGCTAACAGGGCTAAGACCTCCCTATCTTTTTTTTCTCCCCCTTTTTCTCCCCAATTGTATCCAGCTAATTACCCCACTCCTCTGAGCCATCCGAGTTGCTGTTCCAACCCCCCTGCTGATCCGGGGAGGGCTGCAGACTACCACATGTCTCCTCTGATACATGTGGAGTCGCCAGCCGCTTCTTTTCACTTGACAGCGTGGAGTTTTGCCAGGGGGACGTTGTGTGTGGGAGGATCACGTTATACCCCCCAAGTTCCCCGCCCCCCCCCCAAACAGGTACCCTGACCAATCAGAGGAGGCGCTAGTGCAGTGACCAGGACACATACCCACATCTGGCTTCCCACCTGCAGACATGGCCAATTGTGTCTGTAGGGAGGCCCGACCAAGCCGGAGGTAACACGAGGATTCGAACCGGCGATCCCTCTGTTGGTAGGCAATGGAATAGACCGTTATGCTACCCGTGCTTCAGTCCTCCCTATCTTTTACAATAAAGATGAGAAAATTAATGTTAAAAAACCTTAAAACAGATTGTCTTAGATTTTGGTGGAACGTAGAGCAGCAACAGCACTAAATATCCATCCATCCATCCATTATCTGAACCGCTTATCCTGCTCTCAGGGCCGCGGGGATGCTGGAGCCTATTCCAGCAGTCATTGGGCAGCAGGCGGGGAGATACCCTGGACAGGCTGCCAGGCCATCACAGGATTCTCACACACACACACACACACACACACACACACACACACACACACACACACACACACACACACACACACACACACACACACACACACACACACACACACACACACACACACACACACACAGGTTGCAGACCGGGCATGTAAAAGTGGTGCTGGAGGGGGTAGTGGTAGCTTTGCGAGCATGGCTCTTTGCACGCTTTGCTACACGGTGTTGTGTGCGCTGGTTTTCCATGTACTTCACTCCCTCTGAGATGTGAGAGCGCCAGGTTGTGCGGCAGAAAGCAAGTTCCTCCAAAGAAGAGGGGTTGATCTGACATCTTTTTAGTGTGGTCTTCATTTGGTCTTTGAACCGCTTCTTCTGCCCACCAGCAGTGCGTTGACCAAGGCGTAGTTGGCTGTAAAGGACTTTTCGTGGGAGTCGTTCGCTGGGCATGCGAATAACATGCCCAAGCCACCTGAGTTGATGGTGTTTTAGGAGTAAGATCAACCCGCCTCACGATAGCATAATCAAGCAGGTGCCAGTGTTTGGATCTGGGATGCATCCAGGATGCCTTGAATTTATTCTTTTGATGGAAAATGGTGTTTGTGATGGTGAGGTCATGTTCCGAGCACAGACTAAGAAGTCTTATGCCATTGGGGTTGACTTTTCCAATGCCGTGGGCGCCAATCACTCCATTCCAATTTTGCATATTCTTCCCAACTCGGGCATTAAAATCACCAAGCAAAATGACTTTGTCGCTCCTTGGGATGTTGATGAGTACATCATCGAGTGCCTGGTAGAAGCGATCTTTCTCTTCATCTTGAGATGGTAAAGTTGGAGCATAGGCACTTATCAAGGTGATGTATCGACATTTTGCAAGGGGTATACGGAGAGTCATAAGCCGCTCATTAATGCCCACTGGTGTTTCTTCGAGTTTGGGTAAGAGACTGTTCTTAATTGCAAAACCAACTCCATGGATGTGTTGACCTCCTAGGGGGTATCCTTTCCAAAAGAAGGTATAGCCCTCTCCTACTTCATTGAGCGAGCCCTCTTCAAGGAGCCTGGTCTCACTGAGTGCCGCCACATCCACACAATAGCGCCTCAGCTCGCTAGCAATAAGTGCTGTTCTGCGTTGAGGTCTGTCCGTACCATGGCTGACGTCCAGGAGTGTTCTTATGTTCCATGCTGCAAATCTTAGTGGTATAATGTTTGTTTTTCGACCGCATAGTGGAATGGGCCCGGCAGGTGCGGTTTCCTGCCCAGGCGCAGTGTTGAGTGGACAATTTTTGGGCCACCTTTTCTAGGCCGTTCCCTGAAAGGGGTGAGCAGTGCGGTCCCTAAATAGGGCTGCTCAGATGCACAGGGGTCTGCCGGAAACAGCTGCCACTCAATCCCAGCTGCTAACGACCGTTGCCCTGTGCCGCTGGCGTGCAGAGTTCCAACTAAGAGCTCCCAGCTCATTCAGACCTGCTCCCGTCATTGGATACTCCATCGCCGCCAGACTTTGTGAGGTCGGGGACTCAGATAGCAGAAGATACCTGCGCAGAGATGGTTTTTAAAGTGGCATGGGGGGTGCGCTTCTCCCAACGCCACATGACTTGATTGTAGAGGAGATGGTTCCGATGGCAAGGGGGATCCCTAGACGACCGGCACCTCCACACAACTGCAGGGGGCTGCCGGAAATCCAGTTTTTCGGGAACCGCCTCGAAGCGTGCCGCCACAGCTTGCTTTTCTGTTGGGGTAAGCTTCCTTAGCCTTATGTCTTCCAGACTCACCCACAAGGCAGCGGGGCAGTGGTTGATAGGTGCCAGGGCATGTCCACCAGGGTGGGCCTGCACACCATATCTCTGGGGCCCACTGCTGCTCCGAGATCCCCTGCCAAGTTAGCCTGGGGCCGCAAGACCCCAGTTACCATGTGTGGCCACGGGGAGGCCTGGCAGGAGTCTTGGTGAAGGAGAGGCTATGTACTGGCAAGGGAAGGCTTACATGCTAGGATGCTTCCCTATTCGCCACAAAGGCTAGCCAGCGGCAGCAAGCTAAGGGCAAGAAGGACACAAGCGGGTTGGAAGAACACATGCACCTTCCCTCCAACTACACGCTGCTGCACTAGATGCATCACAACACCCTGTGTGTACCTACACACACACACAACAAATTAATGTTAAAAAACCTTAAAACAGATTGTCTTAGATTTTGGTGGAACGTAGAGCAGCAACAGCACTAAATATCCATCCATCCATCCATTATCTGAACCGCTTATCCTTTTTCTCCCCAATTGTATCCAGCTAATTACCCCACTCCTCTGAGCCATCCGAGTTGCTGTTCCAACCCCTCTGCTGATCCGGGGAGGGCTGCAGACTGCCACATGTCTCCTCTGATACATGTGGAGTCGCCAGCCGCTTCTTTTCACTTGACAGCGTGGAGTTTTGCCAGGGGGACGTTGTGTGTGGGAGGATCACGTTATTCCCCCCAAGTTCCCCCCACACACACACACACACACACACACACACACACACACACACACACACACACACACACACACACACACACACACACACAGAGCCATACCTAGGGACTATTTAGTGTGGCCGATTCACCTGACTTACATGTCTTTGGACTGTGGGAGGGAACCAGACCCCCCGGAGGAAACCCAAACAGACATGGGGAGAACATGCAAACTCCACACAGAGAACGACTCAGGATGACCCACCAAGGTTGGATGACCCCGGGGCTCAAACCCAGGACCTTCTTGCTGTGAGGCAACTGCACTAACCACTGCACCACCGTGCCGCCCCAGCACCAAATAGCCACAAGAAAGACACAGAAAATATCTAAATGGGCTTATTTTTTACAACCCAAACACAGAAGCATGAGCTTCCGTTCATCATCATCCTAAGTGAGTGACAGGTGTCGTGGCACACCCCCTTGATTTGCTGATCAGTTGGGCTAAATTCATTCAGCCCTCAAGCTGCTGACTTGACCAATGACAGCAGACTATGGAGTAACAGTACGTACATTGAGGTACTACTTGTGAAGGGGCGGGGAGGGGAAGGTGAGCACTGGCATTAACATGAACAAGGTGGAATATTTTATTATCCATTTTCTTTGATGTCTTTGGAGGAAAAGTTAGAAGTGAAGAGACTGGGGACACATTGTCCAAACGATGTTCAAATAACATAAAAGGACAAACAACAAAATCGTAAGTTTGTGTCACTTGGTTTCAACGAAAGGACTGGCTAACGAAAGTGTAGCTAAGAATTCACTTTTCTGTTTCCCATGCTTGCTTTTTTGGGGGAGACACAGCTCGGACCCAACAATGAATTGTGGATTTGAAATGTTTATCCTCCAAAATTAGGAAATGTGTGTGTGTGTGTGTGTGTGTGTGTGTGTGTGTGTGTGTGTGTGTGTGTGTGTGTGTGTGTGTGTGTGTGTGTGTGTGTGTGTGACAGAAAGTTTGTTTTGGCATCAGGCCATTATCGTGGGTACTTCTCTGTATAATGTTGTTGTAGAGCTGTTGCTATGACAAGGTACATAGAGTCGTTGCTGTAACTTGGTATCTCAGACATGATCCTGCTGTTGCTGCAGCATGAACTTATTGATGGCTGTAATGCATTTGTTTGCCCACCCACCCAATATCCCCACCAGCCATCACCGGATATGATGAAATCCATCTATGAATAACCAACCATCTTATTCAGTGCTGTGCTTAAAGCCTGTTTTTACAGCATGTAAGCGCTCAGACAGAAATAGGATAGTATAATTACTAATTAAACCAAACGATGGAGTCAAAGGAACTGATTTGACGTTCAGGTTTGATATTAGATAATGTATCTCTGCTAGTCTGGCATGACGATGTTCCAACATGACATGAAATAGTGTACCAGAGGCCCCTTGACAGCTCCGATCATTTTTCCTTTGGATGTAGTTAAGTAGGAAATGTCTCTATTTCTAAAATGTATGGTTCACTTTCTTTGAGGCACCTAAAATAATTTGTCATCTTGTATTCAAGATAAATTGTGTGCTAATAAGATGATTGTCTCCCCCCAAGAAATTAGGTAGAGGAGTTATTTTGGATGATTTAGTACTTTTATCAATCCCCCATGGGGCAATTCTTTTTCTGCATTTAACCCATCCTAGCTGTGTAGCTAGGAGCAGTGGACAGCCGCCGTGCAGCGCTCGGAGACAAACTCCAGTTCCTCTTTCCATTGCCTTGCTCAGGGACACAGGGTATTAACCCTAGCATGCGTGTCTTTTTGATGGTGGGAGAAACCGGAGTACCCAGAGAAAACCCACCACAGACACGGGGAGAACATTCAAACTCCAAACAGAAGATGACCTGGGATGACCCCCAAGGTTAGACGACCCCGGAGTTCGAACCCAGGACCTTCTTGCTGTGAGGCGACAGTACTTACCACTGGGCCACTGATGCTTTGTGTATTAGCATATGAATATTCAACAGTTTTCCTGTGGATATTATATTGCATTTGTCTGTGAGCAAATTGACTTCAGGTGATAGCAGTGGGGTCGGGTGTAATACACAAGTCATTGTCTTACTTTTGTCATTCACAAATTCTTGTATGTTTGTGATCTATGACACAGTGGCTTATCCCAGGCATGACCTTTCTACTTTGTTGTTTCAAGTGGCGGTGGGCAGACATTTTGGATCCATATTGTCAAACTAACATCAACAGGAACATGTCTACATCTGAAACATTGTTGCATCTTAACATCCTATTTACAAGAGTGTGCATTCTTTTTATCGGGGTGTGAAAATGATGAGAAGCTTTTATTATTTCGGAGGTAGGGAACTTGCTAGTTATATTTGAAAACATAATATTACAGCAGTTTCTGTGCCTTTGTGTGTTGTCTGTTTGATCAATTCAAAGCTAAGATAAAAAAAAAATCTTGCAAAAATTACTCTAAAACTAAAAACAAAATCTTACAAAAATTACTCTAAAACTAACCTCTCACCTCTCACCTAATTTCTTTTATTAGCATATCAACTTCATTATGATTACATTACCACGCCAGAGCGCAATGAATTGAATCTTAAATATGTTCTCGTTGCCGCATAACGGAAAAGTAATTCCATACATCTTTGCTCATCCTCATTCTCAGTGACAGTTTAATTGTGTAATACAATCGTTATGATATATGTGGGTACAATATGAAAGTTATTGTGTTGTAGCTTGAGGATGTTTGTCGCAGAAAACATTTCTTTGATCGTTTTACTATGAAGATAGCTGAACTGGATGTCATGATAGTCTCTTTGTTTTACTATTACACATATCAAATGCCTATCTGCAAAATGTTTATTTTTTTCCGTGTATCACTGGTTTAGCAAGAACCTCAATAGTATTCAAATTACTAAAACTTTACCAATCTAAAGCATAATTCCCTGTTTCCAAAAGAAATCTGTGCTCTTGAGTCACTGATTTCACAGTGTCTCAGTGTAACTCTGTGCAAATTAATCTGGTGGATAAATCTTAAATAAGCATAGCTCTGGTATTAACAGTGTTTGAACTGAAAGGTCTGCACAAATAGCCTCTTTATAATGCCTCTTTATTAATAATGCTTGACAGGGCTTCTGGTTGGAAGCGAAAGGCTCATTAGAACCCACTAACTAGTCCCTGGTAGCAGAGACCCTTGGCAGCAGCTGGTCTCTAATAGAGAATAAACTAATTGGCTAATTACATTTGCACACAAAGGTCCTGAGTGCCTTGCTTTTAGACCCCCATTCCAAAGGGTGAGCGTTGAAAATGCTTGGCGTAAATACTGGGGTCACTTTGCAGGAGATGTGTTGTGAATACTCAACAGACACAAGGCCACCCATTGAAAAATGAATAAGTGCGAGCCTGCATGCACACTCATACAGAAAAAAAGAAATAACCGCAAGCACTAAACAGAAAGGTACATATCCAGTTCTAGTCATTTAAACCCTTTGAAAAGTGTTTTGTCCATTATTTGATAATTTAGAAACAATATCTTGTTTCTTAATTACTTAAAGATCTTTTTTCAGCTGCTCTCATTAGGGTTCCCCACAGCGGATCATCCGCCTCCATCGCTCCCTGTCCTCTGCATCTTCCTCTGTCACACCAGTCACCTGCATGTCCTCCCTCACCACATCCATACACCTCCTCTTTGGCCTTCCTCTTTTCCTCTGGCCTGGCAGCTCCATCTTTAGCATCCTTCCCCCAATATACCCAGCATCTCTCCTCTGCACATGTCCAAACCATCTCAATTTTACCTCCCTTGCTTTGTCTCCAAACCGTCCAACCTGAGCTGTCCCTCTAATATACTCATTCCTAATCCTGTCCTTCTTTGTCACTCCGAATGAAAATCTTAACATCTTCAACTCTGCCACCTCCAGCTCCACCTCCCGTGCCACCATCTCCAAACCATACAACATATAGCTGGTCTCACTATCATCTTGTTATCCTTCCCTTTCACTCTTGCTGGTACCCTTCTGTCACAAATCACTCCTGACACTCTTTTCCACCCACTCCACCCTGTCTGCACTCTCTTCTTCCCCTCTATTCTGCACTCCCTGTTACTTTGAACAGTTGACCCCAAGTATTTAAACGCATCCAGCTTTGACACCTCTACTCCCTGCATCTTCAACATTCTGCTGTCCTCCCTCTCATTCACACATAGGTATTCCGTCTTGCTCCTACTGATTTTTATTCCTCTTCCCTCCAGTGCAGACCTCCACCTCTCCAGGCTCTCCTAAACCTGCACCCTAATATCACTAGAGATCACAATGTCATCTGCAAACATCATAGTTCACGGCGACTCCTGCCTGATCTCGTCTGTCAACCTGTCCATAACCATTGCAAACAAAAAAAAAGCTCAGAGCTGACCTTCCTGAAGCTGCGCCCGAAGAGGAGACAAGGAGGGCGGTCTGAAAGGACGCGTAATCAGGGCAGGCTAGGCTAACTGCTAGCCCATACAAACCGGCAGTTCCAACAGTCATCCTGGCTGGTGTTTGTTCCCTTGGACGGTGCTTTTTTTTGTGGATATAGTTGTTAGTTGGAATATATGTGTTCTTGTAGTTCTTAAATATGTTTTTGTCTGTATGTTGCACTGCTGTGGGCTGGGGAAAATGGCATTTCGTTTCACTTCATGTGCATAAGTACATGAGGTGAAATGACAAAGTGTTCATGATTCCTGATTCTTGATGTAATCCCACCTCCACCTTGAACCCACTTGTCATTCCAACCACACACCTCACCACCGTCACATAGCCTTCATACATATCCTGTGCCAATCTTACATATTTCTCTGCCACTCTTAACTTCCTCATACAATACGACACCTCGTCTCTCAGCACCCTGTCATATGCTTTCTCTAAATCCACAAAGATGCAATGTAACTCCTTCTGAACTTCTCTTTAATTCTCCATCAACACTCTCAAAGCGAACATCACATGTGTAGTGCTCTTTCCTGGCATGAAACCATACTGCTGCTCGCTAATCATCACCTCTCCTCTTAACCTACTTTCCACTACTGTTTCCTTCATGCTGTGGCTGATCAACTTTATACCTCGGTAATTGCTACAGCTCTGCACATCATCCTTATTCTTGAAAATCAGTACTGGTACACTTCTTCTCCACTCCTCTGGCATCCTCTCACTTTCAAGATTGTGTTGAACACTCTAGTTAAAAACTTCACTGCCATCTCTCCTAAACACCTCCATGCCTCTACAGGTATGTCATCTGGACCAGCTGCCTTTCAACTCTTCATCCTCTTCATAGCTGCACTCACTTCCGCCTAGCTAATCCACGACACATCCCGATTCACTATCACCACATCATTCAACCTTCTCTCTCTCTCTCTCTCATTTTCTTCATTCATCAGCCCCTGCAAGTACTCCTTCCACCTTCCTAACACACTCTCCTCACTTGTCAACACATTTCCATTTCTGTCCTACATCACCCTATCCTGCTGCACATCATTCCCAGCTGACTCCCTCTGTCTAGCCAATGGGTACAAATCCTTTTCTCCTTCCTTAGTGTCCAAACTCTCATACAGCTCACCATAAGCCTTTTCCTTTGCCTTCGTCGCCTCTCTCTTCACCTTATGCCACATCTCCTTGTTCTCCTGTCTATTCTCTTCATCTCTCTGACTATCTCACTTCTTTTTCACCAACCTCTTCCTCTGTATACTTTCCTGTACTTCTTCATTCCACCACCACGTCTCATTGTCTTCCTTCCATTCCTTCCATCCTGTCCAGATGACACCCCAAGTACCTTCCTAGCTGTCTCCCCCACTATTTCTGCAGTAGTTGACCAGCCATCCGACAACTCTTCACTACCACCCAGTTCCAGTCTTGGCTCCTCCCTGAAGTCCATACAACAGTCTTCCTTCTTCAAAGTCCACCATTTGATCCTTGACTCTGTCTTCACTTTCTTCCTCTTCTTGATCTCCAAAGTCATCCTACAGACCACCATCTAATGCTGCCTAACTACGTTCTCCCCTGTCACCATCTTGCAGTCTCCAATCTCTTTCAGATTGCAACACCTGCATAAGATATAGTCCACCTTAATTACTTAAAGGTAATATATTTCAACTGATTCTCAGAATTTGTTTTGGGGGGGTTTGAAAAACCCTTACTGTTTATGTGATGATATAGTATGCATACACAGCACAATCAGGGTTTATGGATACAGCGTCAGAGAGAGAGGAGGACAGTGAGAGAGAAAGAAAGAATATACAGTAGCTGACCTGACCGGAAGTCTTTGACAGGGACCAACACGGCAGGTAACAGGGGCGCAGGGCTCTGCCGCTGAAGCTAAGCGCACAGTCATCCATCACTGTGGCAACTCCACCTGTCAGCACGGCAAGCCAGGGAATGAAATGGCAGGGCCAGGGCAGATGGGAAGGGAAAAGGAGGCCCGAAGTCCTCGACCGGAGGATCACGGTCAGAATTAGAGATGGGACAGGAGCCAGGATATGCGATGGCGCACACACACACACACACACACACACACACACACACACACACACACACACACACACACACACACACACACACTCTCAATGAAATAGGGGCTAAAATGTGTGTTAGCCAGTGCCCTCTGCTATCCTTCTGTCCACTCTGTAGACAGGTTGTCTGGATGAGGTAGATATAGGACATCCATCATCACACTAGCCCCTGTCTCTGAGACCTCTGGTGTGTGTGTGTGTGTGTGTGTGTGTGTGTGTGTGTGTGTGTGTGTGTGTGTGTGTGTGTGTGTGTGTGTGTGTGTGTGTGTGTGTGTGTGTGTGTGTGTGTGTGTTGGATGGCCAAGGTAGTGTGGCGCTTTCTGCATCCCCTGTTTTCCATCTGACTTGCTACAATTTATAGTGAGGGCAAATAGCACGTATGAAGGTCTCCAGGCATTCATGCTTGTCTACTGCTTATTTCTGTTGTCTTATTTACAAGTATTAACTAGTGTGGGAGCACAGGGGAACATTTATATAAGCCCTGTTTACTTCACTAGTCCTTGAGGGGAAGGGAGTTATTAACATTGCATCTGACAACATTGTTTGTGTGTGTGTGTGTGTGTGTGTGTGTGTGTGTGTGTGTGTGTGTGTGTGTGTGTGTGTGTGTGTGTGTGTGCTTGCAAGTGTGCAAGTTAAGTGCATGTGGCTGCATTAGAAAAATCGCTCATGGCATAATGACACATGACTTCAGGCCAATCAATGACAATCAGAATTGTTTGGAGAAAACCGGAGCTTTGAACTTTACTTGGCTTCTTCTTTGTTTGAATTTATTAAAAAAAAATCACAATTAAGGTTGATTACCATCATCACCAGCTTGTTGTCAGTGGATTAAGGGAAAACAAACAAACTGTTAATGCCAGATTAAAAAGAATAAGCAAACAACCAAGCAGCCATTATAGCATTATAAACAATTTAATAATTGGCTTGTTTGTGATGAAAAAGTCATTTGAATTGCCAATGAGGTTGAACTCTGTTCAAGTCCCTCAGGAGGAACCATTGTGGAATTCTTATGGGTAGTAGTCAGCGCTGGTTAAACTACATTGTGGCTGCCCCACAACGCCCTGCCAGAAGGATGCAAATGTGTTTGTGAGGTAAAGTGGCTCTCATAAGCCTTTTCATTATGAGATTTCTTTTACACAAGATGAATACGTCAGTGCTCAGAGCACAACTCTGATTGCTCATATTTACACTTCAACCAGATTAATTTGTTTGTCTTCCTGCTCGCAGTGGTGGACTACTTCATTTGATTTAGCCATTGCGCTCCGATTCAAAGGCAGATTAAACTGTCCCTTAGTTTGAAACATCTCACAGGGAAAATACAATCATCTTTGTATTTTTTTTTCATCTAACCTCTATGGCGTCCACAACAGATGCTCAGATACATAAACAAGAATGTTGATAATACTCCATGTCGGAGCACACAGCCACATAATACTCATACTACCAGAAACACACTTCCATACTCTACACTTCCACTTCCACTTGAGGGTTGACTGCTATTTTCCCCTTCTCTTAATATAATTTGAACCCATTAGCAACCTCACAGGAATTAGGTATTTTGCTGTGCCAATATGTCTTGGGTTACTATATGTTACTATCATGAATCAGGAACACTTTGTCATATCATTTCATGTACGCAAGTACATGAAATGAAACGAAATGTCATTTCCCCCAGCCCACAGCAGTGCAACACAAAGACAAAAACACATATCCAAAAACTACAAGAACATACATATACATATACATATATCCAAACTCAAAAAAAAAATCACTGTCCAAGGGAATGAACGCCAGCCAGGATAACTGTCGGAACTGCCTGTCTGCATGGGCTAGCAGTTAGCTTAGCATGCCCCGCTTCCGCGTCCTGTCAGACCGCCGTCGATGTTACGTAATTGGGCACAGCTCTGAGCAGGGCCGTGATCCCTGGGCCCACAGGACACAGCAGACTAAGCTCTCCCAGCAGATCTAGCGCCAGCTCTGCCAGCCATCAAACAAAGACAAAACTTAGACGTGGACAAAGAAACTGCATAGACGGTACTGGGTGAGGCAGCCGCAAAAGTGAATTTGCACCGCCATCTTCATTCACTCTCTCATTCATTTTGCTGTGAAACCTCCAATGTTGCATTGATAACCAACCATCAGTAACAACTCTGCATGCATTTAGTAGCAGTTGCTCTCTATTGAGAAAATTCTGTCCATTAAACTTTTGAGGAATAGCATAGATTATGGACTACCGCAAAAATGCCCCAACTCCCTCCGGAAATTAATGCCACCACAGTCACCAAGGTGGAATCATTCAAGTTCCTGGGTACCACTATCTCCAATACACTAAAATGGGATGACAACATCACCATCCTATAGAAAACACAGCAGCGGATGTTCTTCCTATGACAGCTGGAGAGGCTCCATGTCAGCCCACACATCCTGGTTTACTTCTACAGGGCCATCATGGAGAACATCCTGACCTCATCCATCACTGTCTGATATGACTCTGCATCTGCCAGCTCTAAGGCCAAGCTACAAAGAGTCGTACGCACGGCTCAGAGGGCCATCGACTGCCACCTGCCCTCTATCAAGGACCTACACAGCTCCAGAGCCAGGAAAGAGGCAGGGGTGCTTGTGGCTGATCCCTCCCATCCAACCCACAGCCTGTTCATTAGAATCCCTTCCGGACAGCGGTACAGGTCTATCAAGACTAAAACCACACACCAGAACAGCTTCTATCCCAAATCAGTAGCCCTTCTCAATACCTCCTGATATCTTGTATTGTATATTGTATTTATGTGGTACCACTGTTCCTTCAGTATTGATTACTCATACCTCATTACCACTTACCTACTGTGATTTCTATACATCATTTATCATTTATTTATATTGAATTAATAGTACTCACCACCTGGTGTTGTGTTGTATATTGTATTGTGTTTTGTATATTTTATAGCATATATTTTATTGTATTGCATTGTGTATTGTAGGTCTTATATTGTGAGACGCACCAATTTATTGACTGCATGTCGGTATCAGCCAATATTCGCCTTGTTGACTGCCGCCGGCCTATCGGCAAATTAGATGACATTCACCAATGGTAGTGGCTGATGTTGACACAAAATTGATGTGACACTGTTGTGTCACATCAATTTTGCATTGGCTAAATGTTGTGTTGGTTATTTGCGGTCTGACTCAGCCAACAGTAGCCTACCCAACTGAAGATTCAGAGATCTAATAGGTGGTACTATAATACAACCCGCAACAGCCACTGGCTGGACACGACTCTGGCATGATGTAAGAGGGCAACGGGTGCAGTGCGCACATGTGGTTTGTTTTCAAATAAAAGTAAAAAAAAAAAAAAAACGTTGGTCGTGTGGGAGTATTTCACTGTCTTGGAGAAAGATCAGTGATATGCAGTTTGTAATACATACTCCAGTAATAGTTCGAGAGGAGGTACAACAAGCAAGAATTTTAACACATCAGTATCGACATCGGTTATCAGCCAAAACTGTTATTTTAAACATCAGTATTGGCCCAGAATTTCACAATCGGCGCATGCCTAGTATATTGTACGTCTTGTATCCACTATTCTATTGCACACTGTATTGTATTTATTTAATTTCAATCAATTTAATTTTGTTATCCTGTTTTAATGTTATATCCTTCTCTCAGTGAGATGCTTGACTAATTTTATTATTATTTTATTTTTTTACATGGTGACGCTGGTTGCATGGCTAAGGTCCTGGGCTTTTCTGGTGGCGTTTGGACAGTTTGGCATCCTCCTCATCATATTCTTCATATATCTTAGAGTTCCATTATAATTATGTTGTCTCTTTCAATTGTTGTATTCTGTAAACTGTGTAAACACAACATCCATTGCACGTTGCCTGTCTTGGGAGAGAGATCCCTCCTCTGTTGCTCTCCCTCAGGCTTTTTCCTATTTTTTCTCCCTGTTAAAGGGTTTTTTTTTTTTAGAGAGTTGTTCCTTATCTGATGCGAGGGTCTAAGGACAGGATGTTGTGTTGCTGTAAAGTGCCTGGAGTCAAATTTGTAATTTGTAATATGGGGTTACACAAATAAGACTGACTAGTGCATGTAATGTTAATGTACCTTGGCAAATAAAGGTCATGCTGATTCTGATGTGTGGCACCGTGGCGCAGTGGTTAGCGCGGTCACCTCACAGCAAGAAGGTTTTGCGTTTGAGCTCCGGGGTAGTCCAACCTTAGGAGTCGTCCCGGGTCGTCCTCAGTGTGGAGTTTGCATGTTCTCCCTGTGTCTTTGTGGGTTTCCTCCGGGTGCTCCGGTTTCCTCCCACAGTCCAAAGACATGTAGGTCAGGTGAATCGGCCGTACTACATTGCCCTAGGTATGAATGTGTGTGTGTGTGTGTGGGGGGGGGGGCTGTGTGATGGCCTGGCGGCTTGTCCAGGGTGTCTCCCCACCTGCCGCCCAATAACTGCTGAGATAAGCTTCAGTATCTCCGCGACCCTGAGAGCAGGATAAGCGGTTCAGATAATGGATGGATGGATGATTCTGATGTGGAGGTATTCACTTCAGCAGTCAAACTGACATACATCCATTTTAAATAAAATGTACTATATAACGCTGTTTTTTTGTGTTTTTTTTTAAAGCTCCTGAAATGTGTTGACAGACACAGAAACTGACATGACTTCTTATGGTCTACACCTGTCATCCAAGTCACCTGTCTGCTACTTCTTAAAATATGGGAGTGTCAACAGGCAATAATTGTACATTTCTGGAAAAAAAACCGTCAATCATAACCATTTGCTCTGACTACAATGGTCTAGTAATGATAGAAATTCTTAATCTATTGCTTTTGTCAGTGTATCATTTATGTGAAAGATTATTCAAAGACGTAGAATAAAAGAAAAGTGGAGGCTGTTATTCTTTTGATTGATTCACTTCATCCGTATTCAAAGTAGTCAAGTCAATTTAACCCATTTATTTGTATAGACAAATATCACAAATTTGTTTTAGTTTGCTTTACAGAAATACAACATCCTGTCCTTAGATCCTTGCATCAGATGAGGAACAACTCCCTCAAAAAAAAAATTACTTGAACAGGGAGAAAAAAAATGAGACGAAATCTCACAGAGAGCAGCAGAGGAGAGATCCTTCTCCCAAGACAGACAGGTGTGCAATGGATGTTGTGTGTACAGAATAAAACACATTTTACAGAATACAATGTTGAATTATGGTGGAATTATAAAATATATGAAGAATATGATGAGGGGGATGCCAAGCAGTGTCCAGATGCCACTGGAACAGCCTAGGACCTGGCCAAACTACCACCATCATCACCATGTAGACCTGACAGGAGGACAGACTTCACATGCACACAGGGGAGACTCACATACACGGGAGAAGAGACAAGAAAAGACATTAATCACACATCAGAGAGAGAGAAGGATACAACATTGAAACAAGATAACAAAATTATATAGATTTATAAGATGTATAAAGAATGTGATGAGGATGCTAAGCAGTGTCCAGGTGGTGATCACCATCACCATGGAGACCTGGCAGGAAGACAGACTACATGTACACACAGGGGAGACTCACATCACACCATTTTCATACACAGGAGAAGAGACAGGAGAAGGCATCATTCAGAGAGAGAAAAGACATGTGACGGAGAAGAGAACAGTTGCAGTAATCAATAATGTATCTATAATCTCGTCAGCAGAACAGTGCTTGGTAAATTCGTTGAGACAGAAACCGACCCACCATGCAGTAAAGGTCATGAAGTACTCAATTTAAAGGCAACTAATTGTAAGTTAAGGCAAAATGATGAGTTTTAAGTTTGGATTTAAAGGACTCAACAGACTCTAATTGTCTGATGGCAGGAGGCAGGTTATTCTATAAGAACAGGGCCCGATAGGAAAAAGTCCTGCCACCTGCTGACTTCTTTTTAACTTTGGGTACACACAGGAGCCCTATAGTTTGAGAGCAGAGAGCTGAGGATGGAATAAGGAGATTTAGACAGGTATGATGGGGCAAGTCCATTTAGGATTTTATAAGTCAGCAGAAGCACCTTGAAGTCTGATCTAACATGGATAGGAAGACACCGAAGGGAGGCATGTATTGGTGTAATATGGCCAACTTTTCTTGTTTTAGTTGGGGTTCTAGCTGCAGCATTTTGAACCATCTGAAGACTTTTAGTACTAGCACATGGCAGACCTGAAAACAGAACATTACAGTAATCAAGTATGGATTAGACAAATGCAGGTATTAGAGTCTCTGTGTTAGCCATGGACAGGAAAGACCACATTTTAGCTATGTTACATAAGTGAAAAAAGGCAGTCTTGAAGATTTCTTTAATGTGTTTATCAAAGGAAAGGCTGAGATCAAACTTAACACCAAGATTTTTGGCTGCCACGCTGTGAAATCAGAGTTGTTGAGCCTTACTGTTACTTGATCAAATTGTTGTCTGTGTCTAGCAGGGTGAATGACCAGCATCTGTTTTATCTAAATTTAAAAGTAGTAAATTTAATGATATCAAATTTTTCATAGCAGCCAAGCAGGCCTCTTAATTAGTAGTTTGATTATGATCATCAGCCCTTCATGCACATACAGCTGAGTATCATCCACATAGCGATGGAAATTTATTCCATGACTGCATATCATTTGGCCAAGATGCGAAATATAAAGAAAAAAGTAGAGGGGCAAGAACCGAGTCCTGAGGTGCGCCATATTTAACATCAGAGAATTTCAAAGTAATATAAATATAGCAGACACATTGTGTTCTTCTACATAAGTAGGACTTAAGCCAAGAGAGAGCTAAGCCAGAGACACCAAAATTATGATCTGTCTAATAGTAAACAGTGTAGTATCAATAGTGTCAAACGCTCTGCTGAGGTTCAGTAATAAAAGCATAGAGGTGGAACCAGAGTCCATAGCAAATAGAAGACTATTTAACACTGGTTAGAGCAGTTTCGGTGGAGTGACAGGCCCTGAAAGCCGATTGGAAAGGTTAATCTAGATAGTTTTCGTCTATATGGGTCAAAAGTTGTTGATACACAACTCTCTCCAGTACTTTAGAAAAGAATGGAAGAGTAGAGAGTGGTCGATAGTTTTTAAGAGACCCTGGATTGGGGTGTAGATTCTTAAGTAGGGGTTTGACCACAGCTGTCTTAAAACTGCTGGGAAAATGCCAGTAGTACGTGATAGATTAACAATGTCTAGCATTGTAGGTCCCAGAAAAGGCCAGAGGTCTTTAAAAAGTTTTCTGGTAAAAGGTCAAATAGGCAAGTAGTGTTTAAAAGCTGACAAGAGCTTAATCAAAGTATCAAGGGAGACGGTCTCAAAAGCTGTAATGACAGGGAATATCTCTGACTTATTGTATAAATATGAATTTGGTAAGACAGGATCTACAGGACGAGCTGGAATTGAAGAAATAATTTTGTTTCTGATCTCATCAACCTTATTACAGAAAAAGTCTAGAAAATCATGGGCGGTGAATGATGAACACCTAATAGACGGCTGCTTTTTAGTAAATTAAGCTACAGTGTCAAAGATAAATCTAGGATTATATTTATTAATATTGATTAAAAGAGAGAGATACGCTGCTTTCACAGAAGATAAACCACATTTGTATTTCAATAAACATTCATGCCAAGATAGGTAAAAAACTTCCCATTTTGATTTTTGTCATTTACATTCCAGTCTCCTGCATGCCCGATTAAGAGCACGTGTCTCATCATTAAACCAGGGTGTAGGCCTCTTTAGTTGCCTAGCTCTGGTAGTGAGAAATCCAACTGAATGAAGGTGACTAGAGAGGGCCATATTTTAGTCACTAGTGAGATTTTCAGCAGAGTCTGTCTCTACAGTGAAAGGAGCCAAGACTTCAGGCAGCCACTGGCCAAATGCAACTACAGTGGATGGACCAGTGTGGCAAGTGGCAATTACATCTGGGCCGATATTAACCGAACAGGCCAATGATGCTTCAGATTTAATGAGAAAATGATCTGACACAGCGGATGTGGTTGCAAAGACAGTCAGATCAGAAACAGCTTTCCCTTTAGATAAAATCAAATCAAGGGTTTTACCACTGCAACGAGGAAACTCTTGAACAAACTGAGCGGACCCAAAAGTATCAACAAGCACCAGAAAGGCCTTATCTAGAGGATCACTGACCTTATTCAGAAGAATATCAAAATTTCCAAGAATTAGAATCTCATCAGAATGAGAAACAAGACCTGAGATAAATTCTCCAAATTCTTCAAGAAATAGTAAGGGCCAGGAGGCCAATGGAGTGTCACAATGTGGACTGAGCAGAGTCTGTTCATGGCCGAGAGATATGGACTTAGAATAAGAGCCTCAAATTATTTGAATGCGGTTTCAAGTTTACACGGATCAGCCAAAACATTAAAACGACTGACAGGTAAGTGAATAATTGATTGTCGCATTACAGTGGCACCTGTCAAGGGGTGGGATATATTAGGCAGCAAGTGAACAGTTAGTTCTTGAAGTTGATGTGTTGGAAGCAGGAAAAATGGGCAGGTGTAAGGATCTGAGCAACTTCAACAAGGACCAAATTGTGATGAATTGATGACTGGGTCGTAGCATCTCCAAAACAGCAGGTCTTGTGGGGTGTTCCCAGTATGTAGTTGTCAGTACCTACCAAAAGTGGTCCAAGGAAGGACAACCGGTGAACAGACGACAGGGTCATGGGCACCCAAGGTGCACTGATGCACATGGGGAGCAAAGGCTAGCCTGTTTGCTCCAGTCCCACAGAACTACTGTAGCTTAAACTGCTGAAAAGTTAATGCAGGCTATGATAGATAGGTGTCAGAACACACAGTGCATCACAGCTTGCTGTGTGTGGGGCTGCATAGCCACAAATTAGTCAGAGTGCCCATAATAACGCCTGTCTATCATCAAAAGAACCTACAATGGGCACATGAGTGTCAGAACTGGACCATGGAACAGTGGAAAGAAGGTAGCCTGGTCTGAAGAATCACGTTTTCTTTTTACATCATGTGGACAGCTGGGTGCATGTGCGTCATTTACCCGAGGAAGAGATGGCACCAGGATGCACTATGGGAAGAAGGCAAGCAGATGGAGGCAGTGTGATGCTCTGGGCAATGGTCTACTGGGAAATCTTGGGTCGTGGCATTCATGCGGATCTTACTTTGACACGTACCACCTACCTAAACATCGTTGCAGACCAAGTACACCCCTTCATGGCAATGGTATTCCCTGATGGCAGTGGCCTCTTTCAACAGGATAATGTGCCATGCCATACTGCAAAAAATTGTTCAGGAATGGTTAAAGGAACATGAAGAAGAGTTCAAGGTGTTGCCTTGGCCTCCAAATTCCCCAGATCGCAATCCAATCGAGCATCTGTGGGATGTGCTGGAAAAACAAGTCCACCCATGGAGGCCCCAACTCACAACTTAGAGGACTTAAAGGATCTGCTGCTAAAGTCTTGGTCCCAGATACCAGAGGACACCTTCAAAAATCTTGTGGACTCCATGCCTCGATGGGTCAGAGTTTTTTTTTAGGGCTCAAGGGGGATCTACACAATATTAGGCAGGCGGTTTTAATGTTTTGGTTGATCATGTAGAAGTTAAATTGAAAATAGACATATTTTAAGGCGACACCCCCTTTATGGGTTTATGGATGTGGTGAGAGAGGACATGCAGGTGGCTGGTGTGACAGGAGAAGATGTAGAGGACAGGAGGAAATGGAAACGGTTGATCTGCTGTGGCGACCCCAAACGGGAGCAGCCGAAAGTAGTAGTAGTAGTATTTTAAGGCGACACCCCCACCTTGTTTATTTGCCTGTTGGTACATGGGCATAAGTATAGTCAGGTGGGGCAGCTTCTAAGGGTAGGGAAAAATTTGGTTTCAGCCATGTTTCACATAACCCAATCATATGTTCAAGAATCAGATATTTATTAATGAGGCTTTGGTAGACAGTGGTCTGCTATTTATAAAACCCAATTTAAGCACCTTGTTGCAGTGATCAGTAGTAGGCAGAACTTAAGAGCTACCACTAGATGAAGTATTAATCGGAATTAAACATCTTGTATTATTAGACCTTTGGATGATATGTGGTCACACTTTTGATAACATTAGATGTTTGGTTCTGTAGATTATTAGGTGCTACGTTACACATTTCACCACCACCAGTGGTAGGAACTAGTGATACGCGGGTCGACCCACGGGTTCAGGTAAGCTTACTAGAAAATATCACGGGGCGGGCGGGCGGGTCAAAAAGTGACAAAGCAGCGCTCCGAGTAAGTTACAGAAACATTGTGTGCAATAGGGTAGGCTGTGCATTACTACTAGTCCACCAGCTCTTCCCCTCTCTCTGGCTCTCTCTCTTTCTCTCTCAAACACACTAATAGCCACAAGCAGCTTTTTCATCAATTTGGTTAATGCATGTGTTTTAGAGTGTTGAGGCTTCAACTAGAAATTTTTTCCCTAAGTGGTAACTGTAGCTTTACCGCCGAAGAGGCTTGTTTGTGTGTGTGTGTGTGTGTGTGTGTGTGTGTGTGTGAGAGAGAGAGAGAGAGAGAGCGAGCGAGCGAGTGAGTGAGTTCATGTCTTTGATGAAGGGTTACTTGTTTTGCTGCTATTCAACAATAATGAACACCGTGTGGAACAATTTGTCTGTTTATTTAGTAGCCTAGACCCAGACTCTATTAGGACTCAGCGTTGCCAACACTCACACTTTCAGGCTCTGCACCTCGCTCTCACAACACCACTCACGCCGAAACACTGCGACTCCAACAGAGATGAACAGGTGAACGTAAAAGTCTTTCAGGTTTAGTAATTGTATTGTAGCGACCGAGGAAGGCGGTCGCTCTGACTGTTGGTGGTTCTGCACTGTGTCGGAGCGCAATGGCTGATGGGACGGTTGACGTTCATGTTAAAGTTGTGTTTTAGTGATGTTGTGTTCATGTTGTGGTTATTTTTGTGTTGTTTGTTTGAGGGTTAGACTCAGACTAAGTAGAAGATCATTTACTGACTGACTGTAAGACCGTGACTCAGACTAACGTCGGCAGTTGTGACATTGGAGTGGGGGTCATTGTGTTGTTAGTTCCGGCAGGTGTGTAAATAACAGGGTACTCCCGGGGTCGTGCAGTGTATGGGACATGGGAGCTGCCATTAAAAGATCTCTACCTCTCAACTCCTTCCACGCCCGCTTGCCACATTGATGTCAGTAGTGGGATTTCGCTGAAAAGTGGAGAGGGAGATCCATAGACTGGAATGGGACATCAAGCAGACCTGTTGGTGCTTGGAAAACCTGGCGTGGGGAACGCAAAAGACGGAGCCCGTCAGAGATGGAAGGTTTCCAGCCCGTGGCTCCAGTGCTCCACAGCCCTCTGCCCCCTCAAGGCCAGGAAGGCCAATAAAGGGGTACACGGGAACGCCTGCTGCCGTCCATCACTGACTGCCCCCTAGCGACCGGGAGGGATGCTGTGCATAGAACACCAACCAGGCTGTCCAAGTACAATGGGATGACACAGCTAGAGCCTACCTCTTGCAAGTCCAATTAGCAGCATGGCACAGTGGATGGAACAACAAAGAAGCTGCTATCCACCTGGCTCTGGCAGTGGAAGGAAAGGCTTTGGAGTGATCTTTGATGTAGCCCCAGCAGAGCAGCGGGATCTCCAGGTGCTGACCATGGCGCTGGAGAGGCGATTCGAGCAACGATCCTTCACTGACTAGAGCAGGGACCATCAAGCCAGCTGCCGCCGCCAAGAGGCAAAGAGCCTGGGTACCTTCGCTGCAAATGTGCAGCTGCACACCTGACATGGTTGCTCACAGTTCAGTGCAGCTACCCAAGAAGAGCTGGCCCACCATGCTTTCCTGCAGGGGCTCATGCCAGAAGGAGTTACGCCAGCATGTCCACTTTGCCATGCCCCAATCCCTCAGCAAGGCTCTCTGCAAAGCTGAGCAGGCCAAGGTGGTACTCTCCACATGGCTTACCCAGCAGAGGGCCCTTGCTCTCCTAGCATGTCAGGAGGGCCGACTCATTGTCGGCCCTCCTGACGAACTTGGTAGACCGCTTCTACCTCTTCCTCAGAAGAGGTAGAAGCGGTCTACCAAGTTCGGCTTCTACCACAGTAGTATCGGTGATGGCCTCCAACATCCAGGCGATGTCCACCCCGGCCGACTGACTGATGTTACTGGTATGATGAGCCTGGTCACATAGCCTGCAACTGCTCAGCACCGGTGCCAAAAGCCAGAGTCACCCGGCTGGTGGGGAAATGGTGGGGGAATGGCCTAGTAAGGGGACTGCCACTCCAGTCTCCAACCCCTTTCAAGGCCGATGCATGCTGATTGGCTGCCTAGGTCACACCAAGGGACTGTATCTAGACTGCCAACTCGACGGTCGATCCTGCTGGGTCTACCATTTCCCTGGTGTGACCTGGCATCCTCCTGGGCACCAAAACCCACTCTTGGTGTCATGGTCACCAACCAACACCCAGCTGATAACAGTGACAGGCGAAATGCTGGCATGAGAGGGAAGAAGTCACTGCGAGTCCGGGCTGGAGACCAGGAGCTGGCGCACAAGTTTTGGCTCACCAACATACAAGACCCTTGCATCATTGGCCTGGGCCTGCTGACCTGCTGGAGAGTCTGTGGGGGAGGAGCAGGCTCACAGCTTGGTGAGCCAGCCACCGCTCAGCAGGCACAGTGCCCTGGTGTGGCATTGGAGTGCTGCTAATGCTAGCAGCAAGAGGAATGGGGTCAGATGACACTGACGGTGGCGGCCGTCCACATCACCACCAACGAGGAGCAGTGGTTCGAGTTGACCATGGAAAGCTCCAAGTAAGAAGCTCAGTGACAAGTACACAGTTTCATTTTGTATTTCAATGTGTCCTATTTCAAATTTGTCTTTATTTGAGTTACATTGATATGTTGATATGATTTGTAGAGTTTATTCAAACCCTCCCCTACCAATATGGCACTAGCAGCACATTTGTTTTGACTAAGGTCTCTGCCAAATCCTTTGAAGCTGTCATCACTTGATCTTCATACACCAAAGGAAAAGATAAGTGACTATGCCAAATTTACTAAAATTGATTCTGTATTGTATGCTTAGCAACAGGCATGGGCGCAAGTCTATGAATACTAGGATGGCCTCCAGCACTTTACCTGTACCCTCGTCCAAAGGGTTGGTGGTTGTGTCAGGAAGGGCATCCGACATAAAATTTTGCCAAATCAGTATGCGGATTGACAAGACCATACTGGATCGGTCAAGGCCCAGGTTGACAACGACCGCAATTGGTACTGTCCCCTCACAGGGTACCAATGGAAACTATAAAATCCGCTCTGACAACCCCTGCGAAACAAGGAGTAAGCTGAAATAAGGAGAAGTAGAAGAGTATAAAGTAAATCAATGCTGGTGTGGCAGGAATGAGGAAAAACACAGGAGACCAAGGCGCGTTTGATGTTTATTCCTCAACTCCAAAAACCAACTGCAGCAGGAACAACCCTGCACCGGCGAGCCCGGGAACATAAACCACGCCCCCAGCTCACAGTCCTGCTGGGTGAGAGGCATAGCCCCTAGTGTCCGCCACACTGGTAGTTTTTTCAGAGCATTGTTTGGAAAAAAGTATACTCAAACTGTATCCAACTCCTATTCTCCTCTCATGTATTATGTACACCAATAACTGCCCAAGTGAGTGATAAGCATCACATTGTGAAGTTTGCGGATGATACACTTATAATGAGCCTGCTGAACAATGCAGAAATATCCCATGGTCCTATTTTAAACTATTCTTTTGAATTGGTTTAAAGAAGACTTTTTAGAATTGAATATGACAAAAATCAAGGACATGTGCATTGATTTTGGACACCACCACCCCACCCAACTCCTGAAAATACTATGGCTAACAGACAAGATGAGTCTTACAAGTATTTGGGTGTTATAATTGATAAGATGACCTTTGATAGGAATACAGATATTCTAAATAAGAAAAGCCAGCAGGGTCTTTTTTGTGAGGAAGTTAGACAATTCCAGGTTGACAGATCCCTGATGACAATGTTTTTTAAAAATCTTTTATTGAGTCAGTTTTCACTTTTTCTTTTATGTGCTAGTATGGAGCTCTCAACCTCAAACAGAAAAACTCATTAACAAGGGTGACGAAAACCAGTAGCAAAATTATTGGCACTCATCAGAAAAGTCTATCTGAACTGTTCAACAAACAGTTGTTAAAGAAAGTAGATTCCATTATATCTGACAGTACCCACCCCCTGCACATAGAATTTAAGTTCCTGCCCTCTGGTTCCCACCTCAGACAATCATCAGCTAAAACTAACAGATATACATTTTCTTTCATACCCCTTGCCATTTCACTGCTCAACTCTCAGCAGTCTCCATCCATGTTTATCACATCTTCTTTCACTGATATTATAACTTTTGTATGTCATGTGTTCGTTCACCTTTTACTCCTGTATTTATATGTGTTTTTTATTTATGCATGGTTATGCGTGTATGGTTTTTATCTTGTGCATCTTCCCCTGTTCCGTTTTTTTTTAATGCTATTGCAGCAGAGCCAATTGACCCTCGGGGACAAATAAAGGGCTTCTGCTACAACTACTACTACTACTACAGTATAACATGGATTCTACACTTAAAACATGTTATGTTCTGTCAAGTAAATTTACCTGCAAACACTCTGGACTCAGAAATAATGACACGAAAAAAATATGGTTGATAATAGAAGACAATTAGTATTTTACAAAACAGGACAAGATAAGACAAGACAAATAGTATTATACAATAAGAGAAATGCAACTCAGACCACATCAGGCCACCTCCCTGCATTTCTCACTGAATGAAGGAGTTGCCTTTCTCATACACCTTTCCAAGGCAAAAAAAAAATCATTGGTCAAATTCAACCAACTAATGAATATATACATTTCCTTGACCTAATATCATAGGTTGCTTTAACATCTGGTTAAGGGGCCATATAGAATCACAAGGCACTGTGATAGACAGAGACCCAGAGCCCTCAGGAAGAGCTACACTGTATGATTTATCTCATGAAATGTCCTTGCAGTACCATAGAAACAGGACATAGTAAGAGTTAACAGAACAGAAACAGCTTTCCATGCCCCGACCTTGGACAGTTTACAATTCTGTTAGTTGCTGTGGCTAATGCCAGGATCAGACTACACGAATTCAGCCCGATTTTGATACAGTTTTGTCATCGCTTTATCCCCCAAGCTGCTCAACTCATGCGACCCCTGTATAAGGCCCTGAGAGGCAAGGCCACCAAACACACTGTGGACTGGTCTGCGGAGAGGGACAAGGCATTTGTGGACACTAAGGCTGCTCTAGCTAGCTGGCGCAACAATGCTGGCACACCCGTCACCCAAGGCTCCGATCGCCATTACTACAGACGCTTCGGACTACACAGTCGGGGTGGTGCACAAGCAGTGGGTGAACGGCACTTTGCAGCCGCTTGCTTTCTTCAGCCGATAGTTACGCCCCAGCGAACGGAAGTATAGCACCTTCGATCGGGAGCTCCTCGCTCTTTACCTCGCTGTTCGACACTTCCGGTCCCTGCTGGAGGCCCGCCAGTTCACGGCTTTTGTGGCCCACAAACCACTGACATTCGCCATGGCCAACGTGGCTGAGCCATGGTTCGCCTGCCAGCAACAACAGCTCTCCTACATCTTGGAGATCCCGCCAGCAACGACAGCTCTCCCCCGTCACAGTTCCCGGTGCCCGAAAGGAGGTTCGACCACGTAAATATGGACCCAGTGGACCCCCTGCCCCCCTCCCATGGTTTTACTTACCTCCTCACTACAGGAACCACTTGATGGCCAGAAACCGTCCCACTGTCATCGACGACGTCCACCGACGTAGCCCAGGCGTTCATCGAGACCTGGGTCGCCCAGTTCAGCACCCCATCTGACCTGTCCGTGGACAGTGGCTCACAGTTTGCATCTGCGCTCTGGAACGCAGTCGCAGAGAGCATAGGGGTGAAGCTCCACCGCACCACCATGTACCACCCGCAGGCCAATGGGTTGTGCAAGCGGTTTCATCGCTCAATGAAGGCTGCTCTTCGGGCCAGCGTGAGTAACTGCTCAAACTATGCTAGGTTATCGTTCCCCAGTAGCGCTCTGTTACGGGTGGTATTATAGCACCACCCAGTGGATGTTAGCTGTAGTCAATGTTACGTAAGGCACGCAGTCTCCTGCGTGCGTCAGTTCATCTCTGTGTTGTTGATACTCACAGTTCGACACTAAAGCACATTAACTGTTAACTTGGAGTATGCCTCGTTTTTACACACCACTAGCTCAAACACCCTCCCGCAACAGCGTCCACAATCGTTTTTTTTCTGTTGTTTCTTTTATTTTTATTTTCGGAACACAAGACCGCCAGCATTACACACAGCGCTTCTGTAGCCATGACTGACAACTTGTTGACCCTCCTCCTCCTCGACGACCTATGAACTCGCGCAAAATCGTGAAAGGCAGCATACGATGATCGGTCGGGTTCATACTTGTGACGTTGCCAGTTTCCCGGACAAGACACGTCAAGCACTGTGATTGCCAAATCTGACATGGTGACCATCGTGAAAGACAAAAATATTGTGTAGTCTGATCCCGGCGTAAGAGATTCCCTAATGATTATGTTTTCAAAGCAGACCTGCTCAGAAGCTCTAGACAGTCTCTTGCCAGTCAGTCCATTAAAGCAACAACTCAACAATATGCCCAGTGGCCAGCTCCGTTACTATAGTACTGGGAGAGTACGGATAAATCATAGCAATCCCCTTCTGTCACTCTTCACTGGTTTGAGTACTGTGTGTATATAGTAGGTGTCTGTGGGCGAGTGTGCATGAGTGTGAATACGTGTGTGTGTGTGTGTGTGTGTGTGTGTGTGTGTGTGTGTGTGTGTGTGTGTGTGTGTGTGTGTGTGTGTGTGTGTGTGTTTATCTGTAGGCATATATTTTGCATTTTGTGTTTGTACAGTCTGCATTTATGATATTATGTAAGTGTAAGTGTTAAAGCTGAATTTTGGCCACGAATGGCAAGGATTGAAAGTTAAGTGGACAGGCTGTAACTGAGTGTGTTTGTGTATGTGTGTGTACACGCATGCTAGTTTTTAAGTGTGTGTCTGTGCGCATCTTTGCATATTCAAGTAAGAGTTTGTGTGTGCATGCATACGTGTGTATGTTTAGCCAAAAATCTTGGTGTTACGTTCAATGCCAGCTTTTCCTATGATAAACACATTAAAGAAATCACCAAGACTGCCTTTTTTTCATTTACATAGCATAGCTAAAATGTGGTCTCTCTTGTCCATGCCTGACGCAGAGACTCTCATACATGCATTTGTTTCATCCAGACTTGATTGCTGTAATGTTCTGTTTTCAAGTCTGCCACATGCTAGTACTAAAAGTCTTCAGATGGTTCAGAATGCTGCAGCCAGAATACCAACTAAAACTAGAACATTTTGACCATATTACACCAATACTTTCCTCCCTTCATTGGCTTCCTATCCATGTTAGATCAGAATACAAGGTGCTTCTGCTGACTTATAAAATCCTAAATGGGCTTGCCCCATCTTACCTGTCTGACCTCCTTAAACCTTACATGCCATCTCGAGCTCTTCGTTCTCAAAATACAGGGCTCCTGTGTGTACCCAAAGTTAAAAAGAAGTCAGCAGGTGGCAGGGCCTTTTCCTATCGGGCCCCGTTCTTGTGGAATAACCTGCCTGCTGCCATCAGACAATCAGAGTCTGTTGAGTCTATTAAATCCAAACTTAAAACTCGTCTTTTCGCCTTAATCTACAATTAGTTGCTCACAGAAAGGTGAATCAGTTCATTAGGACACAACGTTGTGTCCAGATGAACTGATTCACCTTTCTGTGATTTCCTTTCCTGGATTATTGAGCATGCATAAGAACACTATAATTAGTTCCCTTTAAACTGAATACTTCATGACCTGTACTGCATGGCAGGTCGGTTTCTGTCTCAATGAATTTACCAAGTACTGTTCTGCCGACAAGATCATAGAGTATACATTGTTGACTATTGCAAACTGTTCTCTTCTCTCACATGTCTTTTCTCTCTCTCTGAATGATGTCTTCTCCTGTCTCTTCTCCTGTGTATGTGAATGGTGTGAGGTGTGTCTCCCCTGTGTGCACGTGTAGTCTGCCCTCCTCCCAGGTCTCCATGGTGACAGTGGTCGCCACCTGGATACTGCTTGGTATTCTCCTCATCACATTCTTTATATATCTTATCAATCCATATAGTTTTGTTATCCTGTTTCAAGGTTGTATCCTTCTCTCTCTCTCTGATGTGCGACTCATGTATTTTGTCTCTTCTCCCATGTATGTGAGTGGTGTGATGTGAGTCTCCCCTGTGTGCATGTGTAGTATCTCCTCCTGTCAGGTCTACATGGTGACAGTGGTCATGCAGCTCAGCCGCTCAGGTCCTGGGCTGTGCCGGTGGCATCTGGACACTGCTTGGCGTCCTCCTCATCATATTCTTCATATATTTTATAATTCCATTATAATTCTGTTGTCCTCTTTCAGTGCTGTATTTGGTAAATTGTGTTTTATTCTGTACCCTCCTCTGTTGCTCACCCTGAGGTTTCTTCCTATTTTTTCTCCCTGTTCAAGTATTTTTTTTAGGGAGTTGTTTCTTATCTGATGCGAGGGTCTAAGGAAAGGATGTTGTGTTTCTGTAAAGCCCCCTGAGGCAAATGTGTAATTTGTGATAATGGGCTATACAAATAAAATTGGTTTGACTTGACTTGACTGTTAGGTGTCCGAGTTTGTGTGTGTGTATGCAAGTGACGGTCTGCGTGCGTGCAGGTGTACATGTTTGTGTGCAAGTGTAAATTAATCTGTGCATGTGGGAGTGCAAGTAGCATTTGTCCATGCATACATATGTTGTTGTTTTTTGGGTGTGTGCATGTGTGTTTGTGCGCAAGTAATAGTTTGAGGGTGTACACAACCATGCATTTGTATGTGCCAGTGTGGGTGTGTCTGTGCATGTGTGTTGGAGACTTGCTGGGGCTAGATCAGAAATGCTTTTAGCACCATTCTGCTCCTTATGAGACAACACCTGTCAAACAAAAGTGCACTGTGTTGACTGCCATCTATGGCATTAAGCTGCTTAACAAGCTTCTTTTCCTTGGAAAATGTAACGTCATCAGTTTGCTTTTAGCTTCTTCTGTTCTGGGCAGAAAAAGACAGCAATTAAAATGGCGCCGCTAATGGGATGTTACATGTTCAATGAAAAGCAAATTGAGACATGGAATTAATTAGAGAGTGGAAGAGAAAGAAAAGAAGAGATGGACAGAAAGACACGAGCATTTTTGGGGGGAAATCCCCCCCCCATTTTTTTCTCCCCAATTGCACCTAGCCAATTACCCCACCCTTCCGAGCCATCCCGGTCGCTGCTCCACCCCCTCTGCCGATCTGGGGAGGGCTGCAGACTACCGCATGCCTCCTCCGATACATGTGGAGTTGCCATCCGCTTCTTTTCACCTGACAGTGAGGCGTTTCACCAGGGGGATGTAGCATGTGGGAGGATCACACTATTTCCACCAATTCCCCCTCCCCGCTGAACAGGCGCCCCAACTGACCAGAGGAGGCACTAGTGCAGCGACCGGGACACATACCCACATCCGGCTTCCCACTTGCAGACACGGCCAGTTATGTCTGTAGGGACGCCCAACCAAGCCAGAGGTAACACGGGGATTCGAACCATGATTCCCATGTTGGTAGGCAATGGAATAGACCCAGACGCCCCCCTGAACAGCAAACTTAAGGTCTCCTCTTATGCAGTGAAATCATAAAGTTCTGCCTAATACCCCCAGCAGAGTCATAACTTCATCCAAAGTCACAACTCCTCCATTGTGGTGATGTTGGTGAACATGAAATAAACATGAGCTGAACTCGTGAATTTATGAACACAGAATTTCGTTATGAAATTTGGTACCAGATTAATTTTGATCTGGCATTTTACAGAAACTCTGAGATCTACAGTAATTATGAATTGACATTAAATGAGCATTGAGGCGGTGAATACACCATGTACAGAACAGAGACTGACAAATGCTTGACAAAGCGGCTAACGGACTTATTAATTATGTGTTTTGTTTCCTATTGCCTTGATGAAGAACTAATTTTGTCTAAACTGAATATCTGGCTGTCATTTTTTTTCTCGTTAAACTCAAAGACATACAAACAGCACCAGCTTAGAAAGTGCAGTTTATTGTCATTTGACGACTTCAGACCGAAATGTTTACACTCTTGTTTGGCCTCTGATGCAGTAAGGAACTTAATCACGTCATCCTTATTGAGTGCGATAACCCTTCAAGTGGTATTAGGTATACAAGCTCAGTAATGCAAAATTAATTAGGGCAGACACAGTCCTAGTTACTAGCTCATGCGACCCTTACAGTACCCAAAATCCCCTCTGTTGGCTGCTGCTGCATGAGAGTTGCCTGGTTCGAGTGGCAGTGACGGGCCAGCCAGCAGCAGAGCATCAGCTGAGAGGTGATGGATGGGTCTGAGGAACTGGGTTACACAGGAGCAACTCACACCTGTCTCTGGCTACTTGACACAACACACATAGATGTACAAAACCTACACACACACACACAAATGACCAGGTCCTATGCTTACAAACAGCGTATATACAGACGAAAAATGACCGTCATGCCAGTAAACACACTACGCCTCTTCCCCTTCTCTAACCCATGTGACACAAAGGTATGCTCAGAGATTTAAACACTAAAGGTTTGTTTTTCTTCATCTCTCCTCATCCTCTTTCCCTTCGTAGGTCAACTCATTCATCTTGAGGCCTGCTGAGACGTCAGAGCAGGGCATGGCTCAATCGATCAGGTAGTCTCACTACTGCGGGTGAGTGTGTGTGTGTGTGTTTGTGTGTGTGTGTGTGAGTGAGAGAGAGAGAGAGCGAGAAAGAGAGAGAGAGAGAGAAGCTGTGTGTGTGTGCACATGTGTGTCCATGTGTAAAATGTCAATGTATGTGTCTGCGCATGCACATTCGTGTGTGTAGACAAGCCTGACTAGAGTGTTTTATTAGATGGAAAGGAGGCAGTGGCCTTTTGTTCTCCTATGACTTTCTCTTCTCTTTCCAGTCTTCTCTCCATCTTCCGTTTGTCTCCCATTCTTCCTCCCACCTGCCGCTGTTCTTCTTTCTTTTTTCTCTTCTTCAATCTACTGATCTTCCTCTCACCTCCTCATCACTCATACACCCCCCCACACCCTCTTTTATTCCCATCCACAGGTTGGCAGAGTCCACAGTCAACCTTGTTCTGATAGCAGTTCAGCCTTGAATGTTTTAGTTAAGTTTAAATGTATGCATGCATTAGAAGTAATGTAGCAGGAGTTTAGGGGTTAGCCGGGAATCGAACCTGGGTTCCCCGCACCACGGGCGACCGCGCTTACCAGTCAACTAAAGGGTTCAACCCGTTAGCCAAGGGCTAGCTAGTCTACACATCCGTGGTCGTTACACTGTTACACTACCCTCCCTCCTTTGGGAAGTGCGTCACTGCGCTTCAGCATATCAGCTCCCTCACGCCTCTGAGCACATGTGCATCCCACCGCTGTCACCCATATAGCGGGAATTCGGGGGCAGTCGGGAATCGAATCTGGGTTCCCCGCACCACGGGCGACTACGCTAAGCAGTCAACTGAAGGGTCGGACCCATTAGCCAATGGCAAGTGAGTCTACACATCCGTGGTCGTTACACTGTTACAGTACCAATTGTTAAGCATTTACAGTTCTGTGTTGCATGAGCTACTTTGTACATGGAGTAGCTTACTAGCTAACTATCTAACATGAGGTTCCTAGGGGGGAGCTTTCCAAGATGCAGGAGCTTCAATATTTAGTAGCACTGGAATGACAAATACATAGAAGAAATCACAAATTATGAATAAATTCATGATAATGTCAATGTTGACAAGAAATTCAAAAAGAAGCGCTTGTGTAACATGAGGTTCACAGTGGGGGATGTGAACTTTTACGGCCGGATGGTCGTTTCAGTTATTTTCACGTTATTCTCCCCATGTCTGTGCTCATCACTCCTAAAGTCATGCACATACACATGAACATAGAGAGAGGGGGGGGGAAAGCCTGGTTGACTCGAGCACCAATTAACACACACTAAAAAACATTCTAAGATATTTGTATTGTGGCAATAGACCTCTAAGACCCACTGTCGTTTGAATTGACCTAACACCTATCATCAGTCCCATGCCTCTAAAGACCCCTCACACGCTTTGTGATGTTGGCCATCTTAGGACCATCCTGGACAAATTTTCCAAGTCTTAAACAAAATCATTTGTCATGAAAGATGGTTGGCTGGCTTAAATAATGTGTGGCAGGTTTAAGGGCAGCTGATAGAGTGTCGGTCCACAGAGTTGTAGGCTCCAACGAAGTTCTAGCAGTGTCAAGAAAATGTAGGCAGTAGATGTGTCTCCTGGCAGGGCCATACAAGGATAAAAACTATTGCTACGGGGCGTCTGGGTAGCGTAGCGGTCTATTCCGTTGCCTAGCTACATGGGAATCACTGGTTCGAATCCTCGTGTTACCTCCGGCTTGGTCGGGCGTCCCTACAGACACAATTGACCTTTCGCAAAGTCCTGCCCCCCTTAGTTACTGTTGCTGTGCCCATCAAGCATTTCAGAATTATCCAGGAAGTAGCCGGAAAACACCAAAACATGAAGGAAGAAATCAGCGCATTGTGTGGGTAAAAGTAACAGTAATAATATGTAAGCTGTATTAGCTATCAATAATAGCTAGTAGCAAGCTTAGTTTGGAGCAGACAGGTATTTTTGTTGATTTTTGATGGATTAAGCTGGCCATGGGGTCTGCTGCACTGCGAAATCTATTGCCGACATTGCGCTTCTTGCGTTCTGGGTTTCGGGAAGGGAAAGAAAATTACACCCCCTCCAAACTTTTCAGATATCTAGTATCTGATTTGCAGATCCCATAGGCACACTGTTTCAGCATTTTGTTGTGTGTTTGAAAGCTTGACGGACTGTTGCTAAGGTAGGATTGGACAAGCACCGTTCTGGGGCAGTACTTTGCGAAAGGTCAGTTGGCTGTGTCTGTGGCTGGGAAGCTGGATGTTGGTATGTGTCCTGGCCACTGCAGTAGCGCCTCCTCTGGCCTGGCCAGTCGGGGCATCTGTGCGGGGGGGGGGGGACTGGGGGAAATAGCGTGATCCTCCCATGGACTACGTCCCCCTGGTGAAACTCCTCACTGTCAGGTGAAAAGAAGCGGCTGGCGACTCCACATGTATCGGAGGAAGCATGTCATGTGGTAGTCTGCAGCCCTCCCCAGATCGGCAGAGGGGATGGAGCAGCAACTGGGATGGCTCGGAAGAGTGGGGTAATTGGCTAGATACAATCTGAGAAAAAAAGAGGGAAAAAAATCCCCCCCCAAAAAAATTACTGCTACGACACCATCCTGGTGAGTGACCAATAGGAGCATGGTAGAAAATGAATACATCCTATCGCACCAGCTGTGAATAGAAAGGTAAACATGTCACATGGGTTCAAAAACCCTGGTCCTTTTCTTTTTTCCTTTATTTGGGGGGATTTTCTACAAGAAAATAATTGCTGTCATTAATGCAGTTGCATGTGTAATTTCGCAAAACCCTTTTGAATGTCCCGGGTCATCTTTTCTTTCAGCGACACAAGACGCAGTTGGCTTGCTGTCGGTTGCCTTGTCAATCAAACCACACAGTCTGACAAGGCAGAGAGTCAAGATTTTATCTTTTACCCATTGCACAATATGACTTGTAATAAAACATGCACGACAGCCGCCATCACACAGGGTGTGGAGGCCATAAGGCAGAGGTGCCACCAATAACAAGGATGATTATAGATTTCATCAAACCCACCGGCTGTCTGCTTCCCATCCTCTTCTGGGTGGCAATGTCTAATTATCTAGTCGCCATGGGAGAGAGCGTGTTGGTGGGAGGGAGCAGAGTGAGATAAGGAGTAAAACTGTTAATGGCACTGGCTTGTGAAAATGTAATGAATGCGGGGCCAAAGTTTGGCAAGAGATAGAGGGAAGGGATGAAGGTGAAACAGAATAAGATATAAAGGAAGGGGCATCCCGGTGGCTCACCTGGTAGAACACATAAGACTGAGTCCCTACCACAGCGGCCTGGGTTCGAATCCGGCCCGGACCTTTTGCTGCATGTTATCCCCTCTTTCTTTCCTGCCTTTCCTCTCTCTCTCTGTCTCTCTGCCCCCCTCTCTACTATCGTTATAAAAAACGTATAAAAAAAGATATAAAGGAATAGGGGATTAGGGTGCTTGATACAGTGGGCGTCTACGTGGAAGGATGAATGGGATGAAAGGGCTCAAGGGGGCCATGGAGAGATGGAAGAGAGGGGATGAGGAGAAACGAGGGAGGTATAAGAGCCACAATGTTACAGTCACCTTCTCAGGTGAGAAACCCACCCTAGGTGAGTTAATAAAATATGCCATCACCTCTGTGTCAGAGAGGTAGCCACGAATGGATTCTCGTACATCACATTCGGCCCATCCAGCCTTCGTATGCCACATATTGTGATCTCTGAGAATGTGTGGGAATACAGAATATATAGCTGTATCAGCAGCAGATCATTTAGGTGGGGGAAAAAAAGCTGTTTTCCTGATTTCTCCAGAATGTAATTAAGCAATGTTTTTGTCTCTGTATGCATGCATGTGCATCTTCCTGTATGTACCCATGTTTCTGTGTGTATACGTATGTGTTCGTGTGTGTGTGTGTATTTGCATACCGCCGCCCGACAGCAGCTGCTCCCCACCACTCTTCATTGATATAGGATGAATGACAGTAATTAGGCAAACGGTGGTAGCTAATAGCATGGGCACAGTACATAGTACATGATTTGGACGTTCTACCTGCAACTGATTGAGGATGCTCAACTTGAAGTGTCAGCTACATAGATACTCTTAATTAGATGGTGCCTGCATCAGCTCAGCTATACTTTCTCCGGCATGAAGAGTGGGGCTGTTCCTCACGCTGGATTCCACTGTCTGTGGAACTTGTTAGCGAGAGTGCCCTGGAAATTGAGCCTAAATGATAAGGTGTTATGGTTTTCAAAACTTGAAAGGATGTTGATTGAGAGCCTTTTTTTTCCCAGGACAAGGTTGTTCACCATGTCTCTTATTAAGTAGCTCTTCCTGTGAGAGAAATACAAGCTTGTGCTCTCTGATGTGTGACTACTCCATTAAAATGCAAGTAGGACATGTTAAATTTGTACATGACACACACTGGGCTCTAACAAGAGCAGAACTCCAACAAGTGAGGTATATCCAAAGCTGAAGTCCAAACACCTGGAGTGCTGCTGATAGATATCTCAAGAGGTAGTGGTGGTGGGGGTTGGTGAATAACAGTTTTTCAGGAAGGTTTTTTTCTGTTCTCAGTTTTGCTGAACATTTTTTTTAAATTTTTTTCCCCCGCCTTTTTCTCCCCAGTTGTATCCGGCCAATTACCCCACTCTTCCTAGCCGTCCCGGTCGCTGCTCGACCCCCTCTGCCGATCCAGGGAGGGCTGTAGAATACCACATGCCTCCTCCGATACATGTGGAGTCATCAGCCGCTTCTTTTCAGCTGACAGTGAGGAGGTTCGTCAGGGGGACATAGCACGCGGGAGGATCACGCTATTCCCCCCAGTTCCCCCTCCCCCCCGAACAGGTGCCCCAACTGACCAGAGGAGGCGCTAGTGCAGCGACCAGGACACATACCCACATCCGGCTTCCCACCCGCAGACACGGCCAGTTATGTCTGTAGGGATGCCCAACCGAGCCGGAGGCACCACGGGGATTCGTACCATGATCCCCGTGTTTGTAGGCAATGGAAAAGACTATTACGCTACCCGAACGCCCCCAGTTTTGCTGAACGTTTAAGATGTGAATGTGTATATGCATGTGCATACACCCACACTCACCACTCATGCGCGCGCGTATGTGTGTGTGTGTGTGTGTGTGTGTGTGTGTGTGTGTGTGTGTGTGTGGTGAAATGTTATGGATGAGCAGAGATCTCAACATTTTCAGTGGAAAAGATTGTATCCCCTTCAACAAATGCAGCTTTGAATCATTTCCCCGAGTTTTCAGAACAAATGAAAAGAGGAATCAGTGAAACCTACAGTGATAATGGAGCACAGCAAAAACCACTGACGGATTTGCAATCAGTAGACCAATCAAAGCCAATCCTACTCAGAACTAGACTCTCTCCTTCAACTGAAAGGTCATCCAAGAGATGTAAACAAGGAAGTGGTAAAGTTTGACTGTTGCATATGACTGACCGGTGGATAGAATGACGTTAAAAAGATTGTAGATAAAACAGAACATTTTAATGACCAAATAAGTAAGTGTGTGTGTGTGTGTGTGTGTGGGGGGGGGGTATCTCATAGACTGTATTTGGGAGAGCTGGATATGAGAAGAATCAGAGAGGAGGATGCTGCAGCTTTGGCAGCACAACCAAGGTGGGAGTATATTGCTGACTGACGTGCCATCAGTTTTCTGTCACACTATCTTATGCAGACACACAGTGCACTGTGGGCAAAATAATTTATGTTTAATCTCTTTTACACTCACTCACTCACTTTTTCAGATGACAATCTACCACGCTATATAATGTCACCTCCCCTGTGCAAATTCAGTTGATATTTGTTAGTATGAACCAGGAAAGCAGAAGAACCGTGTCTGTTGTCTTCCAATGATCAAATGATTGAATGGCATTCACTGATTTCACATTTGTGGTTTTACCTCCATTTAGTTGAGATTAAATGGTAGAGCAAACAATTATCAACCAGAAAATGTGACCATATCTCTGGGAAATCATCTGATGTAATATCACTGTGTTCAACAAAGTCCATCTCCTTTTTTACAGTCCTCACTTTAGTCTTATGACTAGTCTCTTAATGGCCCTTGGACACATCTTCAGTGATGTTCCTGGAATCACTGAGTGTGTGGGGTCTTCCCCCAGTTGACCCAGCCGGGGCTGATCAGACCCCAGCTTGTGTCCAGATGGCTAGCTACTTATGACTCTATGGCTCTCCTCTTTTGAGCTACAGCCATCTTGAGGCCCTCTCTGTAGCATCAATGGTACTGCAGATGTCTCTCCTCTTCTTATCTCCCGCAATGCCCAAATCTCTGAAGGTTTTGGCTAAAGAATGGGCTGCAAATCCCCTACATCCAACCTCCACTGGGAGGCACCTCGCTCTCCATCTAGCCTGCTGGCAGTTGCTGACCAGTCCTGTGTACTTGGTGAGCTTCTTTTCAAAGGCCTCCTCTAAGTGATCTTCCCATGGGACAGATCAGCTCCAGCAGCACAGCTTGCTTGGTGGACTCAGACACAAGGACAATGTCTGGTCACAAGGTTGTGTCCGCAATTTGTTTGGGGGACCTCAGCTGCCGTTTGAGGTCCACCAATAGTTGCCGGTCCTTTGCTGAGGTCAGGATGCCTGCAGATGTTCTTTTAGCGGGTTTTGGCTGCCCCCCAGCCCTGACAAAAGCGATGGCCTGCTTGGAGGGTTGAGACCACTTCGTCTACTTAATTCCTGAACTGATGCCTTCAGCGATGGTCTTCAGGACCTGATCGTGCCTGCATCGGTGCCATCCCTCTCTAAGTGTCTTTGTGCATCAGCTTAGGATATCAAGCCTCGTTAGAAAATAAAATAAATTTGCAAATCTACGCTGAATTGTCCTAGAGCATCGGAGTGGCATACAGTGTCTAAATCTGTTTAAGGTAAGTGTCTAAGCCTGTGCATGTATGCATGCACACATACACACACACACACACACACACACACACACACACACACACACACATAGACATACACGTGAAGTGCCTGGAAAGATTGGTTATATCAAATATAAAATGCAATATTCTTGTTACCCTTGACCCATTACAGTTTGCCTACTGTTCCAATAGATCTGTAGATGACACTTTCTCACTTGCTCTGCATACTACTTTGGTACACCTTGAACAGAAAAATGCCCATGTCAAAATTTTGTTTATTGATTACAGCTCTGATTTTAATACAGTTGTACCATCCAAACTGGTCTTGAAACTGAGAGGACTTGGTCTGGGCAACTATCTGTATTTGGCTGTTTTATTTCCTGACAGGCAGGCCCCAGACTGTGAGTATAAGTAAAACATAGTCATCCACATTAGTTCTTAGGACCGGCGCACCTCAGGGCTGCTATCTCAGTCCTCTACTATACAGTCTGTTTACACATGACTGTGTTGCCAAATATGACAACAGCATCATTAAATTTGCAGATGACATCACAGTTATTGGACTAATAAGCAACAGTAATGAGAGGGCCTACAGGAGGGAAATGGAAGATTTAACCATATGGTGCCATGATAACAACCTCTCTCTAAATATCAATAAGACAAAAGAAATCATTGTTGACTTTAGAAAGATCAGAGAAAATAACATTCCTGTTTCTATCAATTGGTCATCTGGTGAAAACGTGGACAGTTTTAGGTTTCTCAGTTTAAACATCGCAGACACCCTCACATGAACTCTCAACACCAACTGCGTCCCGAAGAAGGCACTGCGGAGGCTGTATTTTCTTTTCAGGTTTTTTTTAAAATGTTCTATCTTTTTCTCCCTAATTGTACTTGGCCAATTACCCCACTCTTCTGAGCCATCCTGGTCGCTGCTCCACCCCCTTTGCCAATCTGGGAAGGGCTGCAGACTACCACATGCTTCCTCTGATACATGTGGAGTCTCCAGCCACTTCTTTTCACCTGACAGTGAGGAGTTTCGCCATGGGGACGTAGTGCATGGGAGGATCACGCTATTCCCCCCCAGTTCCCCCTCCCCCTTGAACAAGCACCCCGACTGACCAGAGGAGGCACTAGTGCAGCAACCAGGACACATACCCACATCTGGCTTCCCACCTGCAGACACAGTCAATTGTGTCTGTAGGGACGCCCAACCAAGCTGGAGGTAACATGGGGAGAGACTGTATTTTCTGAGGTGTCTCAAGAGTTTTGGTTTGAGTACCAAAAGTCTTATAAACTTTTATCACTGTACCATCAAGAGTGGCTTAACAGACTGTATCACAGTGTGGTTCGGCAACCTGGCTACTCAGGACTGCAGACTGCCTCAAAGGACTGTAAAGATAACAGCAAAAATAATTGGCATGGCATTACCACAACTTCATAATATTTATACCATTCACTGCAAAAGAAAGCCCAAAACATCAATAAGGACACCAGCCACCCCGCTCATGGTCTGTTTTCACTCATTCCATCTAAAAAAAAACCCAACCATTTCAGTAATAGGAAGTCAGGTTGCTGAACAGCTGACACACCTATACACACCTTGTAATGTTGTGTTATCGTGTACTGTATATTGTGTATATACTACTACTACTTTCGGCTACTCCTGTCAGGGCTCACCACAGTGGATCATCCATTTCCATTTCTTCCCGTTTTCTGCATCTTCCTCTGTAACACCAGCCACCTGCATGTCCTCCCTCACCACATCCATAAACCTCCTCTTTGGCCTTCCTCTTTTCCTCTGACCTGGCAGCTCCATATTCAGCATCCTTCTCCCAATATAACCAGCATCTCTGCTCCACACATGTCCAAACCATCTCGATCTTGCCTCTCTTGCTTTGTCTCCAAACCGTCCAACTTGAGCGGTCCCTCTGATATAATTGTTCCTAATCCTGTTCTCCTTCGTCATGCCCAATGAAGATCTTAGCATCTTCAACTCTGCCACCTCCAGCTCCGCCTCCTGTCTTTTTGTCAGCGCCACTGTCTCAGAACCATATAACATAGCTGGTCTCACAACCATCTTGTAAACCTTCCCTTTAACTCTTGCTGGTACCCTTCTGTCGCAAATCACTCCTGACACTCTTCTCCACCCAGTCCACCCTGCCTGCACTCGCATCTTCACCTCTCTTCTGCACTCCCCGTTACTTTGGACAGTTGACCCCAAGTATTTAAAGTCATACGCCTTCTTCACCTCTACTCCTTAAATCCTGACCATTCCACTGCCCTCCCTCTCACTAACACATAGGTATTCCGTCTTGCTACTATTGACTTTCATTCCTCTTCTCTCCAATGCATACCTCCACCTCTCCAGGCTCTCCTCAACCTGCACCCTACTCTCGTGGCAGATCAGAATGTCATCTGCAAACATTATGGTCCACAGAGACTCCTGCCTGATCTCGTCCGTCAACCTGTCCATCATCATTGCAAACAAGAAAGGGCTCAGAGCCGATCCTTAATGTAATCCCACCTCCACCTTGAACCCATCTGTCATTCCAACTGCCCATCTGACCATTGTCACACTTCCCTCATACATATCCTGCACCACCCCTACATACTTATCTGCAACTCCTGACTTTCTCATACAATACCACACCTCCTCTCTTGGCACCCTGTCATATGCTTTCTCTAAATCCACAAAGACATAATGTAACTCCTTCTGGCCTTCTCTATACTTCTCAATCAACATTCTCAAAGCAAACATTGCATCTGTAGTGCTCTTTCATGGCATGAAACCATACTGCTGCTTGCTAATTGCCACCTCTCCACTTAACCTGGCTTTTATTACTTTTTCCCATATCTTCATGCTGTTGCTGATCAACTTTATACCTCTGTAGTTTCTGTAGTTCTCTGCAGTTGCTGCAGTTCTCTGTTCCCTTCACAAGGGAACAGAGCTGATGAGGAGGCGATGGGTAGGTATGGTGTCAAGGAGAGAAATGTGGAAGGACAGATGGTGGTGGATTTTGTGAAAACGATGGAAATAGCTGTGGTGAATACATATTTCAAGAAGAGGGAGGAACACAGGGTGGCATACAACAAGAGTGGAGGAAAGTGCAAACAGGTGGACTATATCTTATGTTGAAGGTGCGATCTAAAAGGGATTGGAGACTGCAAGGTGGTGACAGGGAAGAACTTAGCTAGGCAGCATCAGATGGTGGTCTGTATGATGACTGGAGACCAAGAAGAGGAAGCAAGTGAAGGCAGAGCCCAAGATCAAATGCTGAAAGTTGAAGAAGGAAGACTGTTGTGTGGAGTTCAGACAGGAGTTAAGACAGGCACTGGGTGGTAGTGAAGAGTTGCTGGATGGCTGGGCAAGCACTGCAGAAATAGTGAGGGAGACAGCTAGGAAGGTACTTGGTATGTCATCAGGACAGAGGAAGGAAGACAAGGAGACTTGGTGGTGGAATGAGGAAGTACATGAAATTATACAGAGGAAGAGTTTGGCCAAGAAGAAGTGGGATAGTCACAGAGATGAAGAAAGTAGACAGGAGTACAAGGAGACGCAGGGTAAAGCGAAGAGAGAGGTGGCAAAGGCAAAGGAAAAGGTGTATGGTGAGTTGTATGACAGGTTAGACACAAAAGAAGGAGAAAAGGACTTGTACCGATCGGCGAGACAGATGGACCGAGCTGCGAAGGATGTGCAGCAAGTTAGGGAGATCGAGGATAGAGATGGAAATGTGCTGACAAGCGAGGACAGTGTGTTGAGAAGGTGGAAGGAGTACTTTGAGGGGCTGATGAATGAAGAAAATGAGAGAGAGAGGAGGTTGGATGATGTAGGGATAGTGAATCAGGAAGTGCAGTGTATTAACAAGGAGGAAGTGAGGGCAGCTATGAAGAGGATGAAGAGTGGAAAGCAGTTGGTCCTGATGACACGTGTGGAGGCATGGAGATGTTTAGGAGAGATGGCTGTGGCGTTTTTAACTAGATTGTTTAACACAATCTTGGAAAGTGAGAGGATGCCTGAGGATTGGAGAAGAAGCGTACTGGTACCGATTTTCAAGAACAAGGGCGATGTGCAGAACTGTAGCAACTACAGAGGTATAAAGTTGATCAGCCACAGCATGAAGATAATGGGAAAGACTAATAGAAGCTAGGTTAAGAGGAGAGGTGATGCTTAGTGAGGTGCAGTATGGTTTCATGCCAGAAAAGAGCCCCGAAGATGCGATGTTTGCTTTGAGAATGTTGATTGAGGAGTTTAGAGAAGGCCAGAAGGAGTTACACTGTGTCTTTGTAGATTTAGAGAAATCATATGACAGGGTGCCGAGAGTGGAGGTGTGGTATTGTATGAGGAAGTTGGGAGTTGCGGGGGAGTATGTAGGAGTGGTGCAGGATATGTATGAGGGAAGTGTGACAATGGTGAGTTGTGCTGTTGGAATGACAGATGGGTTCAAGTTGGAGGTGGGATTACATTAAGGATGGGCTCTGAGCCCTTTCTTGTTTGCAATGGTGATGGACAGGTTGACGGACAAGATCAAGCTGGAGTCTCCACGGATGATGATATTCGCAGATGACATTGTGATCTGTAGCGAGAGTAGGGTGCAGGTTGAGGCGAGCCTGGAGAGGTGGAGGTATGCATTGGAGAGAAGAGGAATGACAGTCAGTAGGAGCAAGACGGAATACCTATGTGTGAATGAGAGGGAGGACAGTGGAATGGTTAGGATGTAAAGAGTGGAGGTGACGAAGGCATATGAGTTTAAATACTTGGGGTCAACTGTCCAAAGTAATGGGAAGTGCAGGAGAGAGGTGAAGAAGAGAGTGCAGGCAGGGTGGAGTAGGTGGAGAAAAGTGTCAGGAGTGATTTGCGACAGAAGGGTACCAGCAAGAGTTAAAGTGAAAGTTTACGAGATGGTTGTGAGTCCAGCTGTTATATGGTTTGGAGACAGTGGCACTGACGAAAAGACAGGAGGCGGAGCTGGAGGTGGCAGAGTTGACGATGCTAAGATTTTCACTGGGAGTGACGAAGGACAGGGACCGCTCAAGTTTGACGGTTTGGAGACAAAGCAAGAGAGGCAAGATTGAAATAGCTTGGACATGTGTGGAGGAGAAATGCTGGGTATATTTGGAGAAGGATGCTGAATATGAAGCTGCCAGGGCAGAGGAAAAGAGGAAGACCAAAGAGGAGGTTTACGGTTGTGGTGAGGGAAGACATGCAGATGGCTAGCGTGACAGAGGAAGATGCGGAAGACAGGAAGAAATGGAAACAGATGATCCACTTTGGCGACCCCTAACGGGAGCAGCTGAAAGTAGTAGTAGTGGTTGCTGCAGTTCTGCACATTGCCCTTATTCTTGAAAAACGGTACCAGTATGCTTCTTCTCCACTCCTCTGGCAGCCTCTCACTTTTCAAGATTGTGTTAAACAATCTAGTTAAAAACGCCACTGCCATCTCTCCTAAACATCTCCATGACTCCACAGGTGTGCTATCAGGAACAACTGCCTTTCTACTCTTCATCCTCTTCATAGCTGCCCTCACTTCCTCCTTGCTAATCCACCGCACTTCCTGATTCACTATCCCAACATCCTCCAACCCTCTCTCTCTCTCTCTCTCTCTCTCTCTCTCTCTCTCTCTCTCTCTCTCTCTCTCTCTCTCTCTCTCTCTCTCTCTCTCTCTCTCTCATTTTCTTCATTCATCAGCCCCTCAAAGTACTCCTTCCACCTTTTCAGCACACTCTCCTCACTTGTCAGCACATTTCCATCTCTATCCTTGATTGCCCTAACCTGCTGTACATCCTTCGCAGCTCGGTCTCTCTGTCTCGCCAATCGGCACAAATCCTTTCCTCGTTCCTTAGTGTCTAACCTCTCAAACAACTCACCATGTGGCTTTTCCTTTGCCTTTGCCACCTCTCTTTGCTTTACGCTGCATCTTCTTGTACTCCTATCTACTTTCTTCATCTCTCTGACTATCCCACTTCTTCTTTGCCAACTTCTTCGTCGGTATACGTTGCTGTACTTCCTCATTCCACCACCAAGTCACCTTGTCCTCCTTCCTCTGTCCTGATAACATACCAAGTTCCTTCCTAGCTGTCTCCCTCATTATTTCTGCAGTGGTTGTCCAGCCATCCGGCAACTCTTCACTACCACCCAGTGCCTGTCGTAACTCTCCCTGAACTCCACACAACATTCTTCTTTCTTCAGCTTCCACCATTTGATCTTTGGCTCTGCCTTCACTTGCTTCCTCTTCTTGGTCTCCAAAGTCATCCTACAGACCACCTTCCAATGCTGCCTAGCTACGTTCTCCCCTGTCACCACCTTGCAGTCTGCAGTCCCATTTAGATCGCGCATTCTACTTAAGATATAGTCCACCTGTGTGCACTTTCCTCCACTCTTGTACGTCACCCTGTATTCCTCCCTCTTCTTGAAATATGTATTCACCACAGCTATTTCCATTGTTTTCACAAAATCCACCACCATCTGTCCTTCCACATTTCTCTCCTTGACATCATACTTACCCATCACTTCCTCATCACCTCTGTTTCCTTCACCAACATGCCCATTGAAGTCCACTCCAATCACCACGCTCTCCTCCTTGGGTACACACTGTATATTGTGTATGTAACGTATGAATTCATTGTGTACATAGTCTGTTTTGTTTTATTGGATGGTGTGTCCTTATGTTCTTTGTCATTGTGTCCCTTGTGTTAAAGCAGAGCAAGGCAGAGCACAAGAATTTCTTTGTATTCTAAATACATATGACAATAAAGTTGAACTTGCATATACAATGTTCACATTCAGCCATCCATTCAGAATCCCTCACACCCAGCACACACGCTCGTATAAAAGCATCAACACACACATGCCTGCCCATGTATACACACATACACATACCCACAATGCTCACATACAGTCACCCATCCACCCACACAAAATCACCTACACTCAATACAAGTTTCATATACGCGTACCTATATGTACACACACAGAAACCTATAATCCTTGTTCTCTTTCCCTTTTACTTCTACACTCTCAAATCCTCACACTCCTTTCCTTTCCTTTCCTCTCCTCCTGCCCCTCCCCCTCCTCCTCCCCCCTCTACCCTCCACCAGAGCTCTGGGAGGTCATGAATATGGATGGGGCTGCTGCAGAGGGGAGAGGAATAAGCCATGGCCCACAACTTCTCTCTCTCTCTCTTGCCCGCTCTCTCTCTCTCTCTCTCTCTCTCTCTCTCTCTCTCTCTCTCTCTCTCTCTCTCTCTCTCTCTCTCTCTCTCTCTCTCTCTCTCTCTCTCTCTCTCTCTCTCTCTCTCTCTCTCTCTCTCTCTCTCTCTTTCACACACATACATATTTTCATGTGCATGCATATTTTCGTGTGTGTGTGTGTGTGCATGTGCGTGTGTGAGTCTGTGTCAATGAGTGTCCCTGTGTCACCACACAGCTATTTTTAGGTTTATAAATCTGTACTTGTACAAGCTAATTAACCTGGAGGTTTAAAATGAGAAAAATTAGACTAAAATTATTTTTTGGGGGTCACATAGGAAAGTTAAAAACATTTGTAAAGTCACAGGTTTCTTTTCCAATGCAGGTTGGGTTGGTGGGGGGGGGGGTCAGTACCGCTGGTTTTCACATTTCCAAATAAGGTAGGTTATGTGATATCCATCTAAAGTGTCCAGGTTACTGTAAACAGAAAACAGCATTGATCCACCTGATCTTGGAGACCATCCATTTAAAAGCTTATCATTGTCTCTATTTCCACTTGTTAGCACTAGGAATGACATACCACAATCAAATGGTTTATTAGTTTAAAAGCAAAATTGGGTTTAAGAAAGCTTGCAACAGCAGAAATATTTAAGGGAAACACCTCACTTTACCCTTCACTATCCTTATTGATTAGTATTTAACATATGTGCATCACTCCGTAAGGTGCTTGAGGCATAGAGGATAAAGGGTGACGAGACTAAGCATATGAAGATGATTACAAAATGGAGAAGTTACACCCTGATGGTTCAACCTGGTTAAATGCACACCATGTTGGCTCAGGCCTCATCGCAATGTCCTTGGTTTGAATCTTGGCTCAAGTCTTTTGTTGAACGCCCCCCCCCCCCCCCGTCTCACTCTCTCTCTGTCTTTGTCTGTCTGTCTCTCTCTGCCTTGTCTTTCCTGGCCCTCTCCACTTTTGCTTTCAAATGCAAAGATAAAAGTAAAAATATAAGCAAATATGATAATCTTAAAAAAAGAAGAAATGATGATGATAATGATAATGGCAAAGATGATGAAATAGCCAAGGTGATTTGGGTATGTTTTCTTCCCAGTTGAGACGGGCTCATTGATGACGTTATGTTTAAACCAGGGTTCCGGTCCATCAACCCGGCCTAGGTGTCTGATTGTACATCTGTCCCACTGTGCACATCCCATTTACAACTCATACCGGGACCATTATCTGCTTCGTGAATATTTTACTGGAACAGGAACAGAGAGAGCAAGAGTGAAAGAGAGAGAGAGAGGACTAGAAATCACTGTAAATTACAGATTCTGCAGATAGCTTGTTGGTCTCACCACCTCGGCGTCTTTCTTTTTTGGAACAATTAAACTAGACAATTGCTCCCCTGGAATTGTCAGTCTGAAAGCGGCAAGATGCCAGCCACTCAGGAGCCAATATTCCCTCTCGCTTTTACTGCTGCAGGCTAGCTGAGCTCCTCAATTGTCATAACATGAGTGGGCACACAATAGAGCCGAGTTTCTGCCAATCAAAGTCACAGTCAATCAAACAAAATTGGCTTTCTACTAGGATGGTTGCCATAAAGAGACCAGTTATCAACTCTTAAGAGAACATGATTTTGACATCTGTTATTGTTGGGGGAGAGAGAGCTGCTTTCAGTGCTGGGTACTTAAACAGCCACATGAAAGAATATGAGGCATTGTTGAGAAATGTGCGGTGCAAAACAACCCGCACCCTATATGTCGTTTTACCATGCTGCATTTCCATGTTCAATATGTTACACCAAAACATGTGTTGTATAGACTTGAAGGGGGGGCGGGAAGCAATTCAGGTTATGACATAAAATTTAACCTTTTATAGCTTTTTAGCTGTGTTGACTCTCGTGCAGAGCCATTTCCAGTGCTATTTCTTGTCTGCTCCTCCCACTGTTTATTCCGTTAGTCTGACTGAGGCTGGGAAATGGGCTGGAAAAAAAAAATCTTCTTGACAGGAACTCACAACAGCTGTCAGAGGGTTTCCACAGTAGAAACAAAATGCAGCCTCATTTCGGGTAGGGTAAAAAAATACAAATATCCTTCGACTTTTTGGTGGCCTACCAGACTTGGGTGTGGATGAGATACAGAAGCTATAACGGGGCTGGGGCGGTTGTAAAAGGGGATTTTCAGGAAAGCCCTCAACTTGTCTGAATTAAAGCATTAAAAAATATTTACATATACGTATATATAAATATATATCAACACGGATACAGGAAAAAAGTTTCACTGCATTGCAGTACAGGCCTGTTTCGTGCGTCTTGCACTCATCAGCTGCGTGTGTGTGTGTGTGTGTGTGTGTGTGTGTGTGTGTGTGTGTGTGTGTGTGTATATATATTTATATATATATATATATTGCCCTGTGATGGCCTGGCGGCCTGTCCAGGGTGTCTCCCTGCCTGCCGCTCAATGACTGCTGGGATAGGCTCCAACATCCCCGCGACCCTGACAGCAGGATAAGCAGTTTGGATAATGGTTATATATATATGTTTTGATATGTTTTGCGGATGTATGTGTGTGTGTGTGTGTGTGTATATATATATATATATATATATATATATATACACACACACACACACATACATCCGCAGTCTCCCACGTTGACTTGGGTTCACATCCCAGCTGCAGTGGCTCCCAGCTGCAGTGGCTCCCAGCTGCCCCCTAATGTCAGAAGTGGGATGGTGAGACCATGAAGCCATTGGAAGCACGAGTGCCAAAAAGCGTAAGGGAGCTGATATGCTGAAGCGCGGGGACACACTTCCCGGGGGAGTGGGGTAGTGTAAGGACCACGGATGACTAGACTCGCTAGCGCTTGGCTTACGGGCCAGACCCTTTATTCGACTGATTAACATAGTCACCCATGGTGTGCGAGACCCAGGTTCGTGTCCCGTCTGTGGCGGTTCCCGGCTGCCCCCTAAATTCACTACACTCCCTTCCATCTCACTTCACCATCTCATTCTCCCATCAAATCCAATACACCATAAATATGGCAACATAGTCTCAAAGACAAAACGTTCGTATACAACTCATTTGCGTTTCCAAAAAAAAACCAAACACACGTACTCCGGTTTCCAAACTACATTTACTGACAACGTTTTGTCAGCAAACAGTGTAGTACTTTATGTATGGTTATGTGTATCAGATTAGAGATGATTAAGTTTAGGTGTGGGTTTGGTGTGGTTAAAATATCAAGGTAAAGGATTTGGGATTCTGATTGTTAATAATAGTTATCCATGTACACTGAGCGTATTTCAGGAATCAGGAACCAGGAACACGTTGTCATTTCACCTCATGTATTTGCGCATATGAAGTAAAACGAAATGCTATTTCCCCCAGCCCACAGCAGTGCAACATACAGAAAAAAACACATTCAAGAACTACAAAACACACATATTCAAACTAACACATATATCCAAACCAAAAAATTATCACTGTCCAAGGGAACAAACGCCAGCCAGGACGACTGTCAGAACCGCCGGTCTGCATGGGCTAGCAGTTAGCCTAGCCTGCCCAGATTACGCGTCCTGTCAGACCGCCCTCTGTGTTTCCTCCTCATGCGCAGCTTCAGATCAGCTTCCCGTATATTTTTGCATATCTTTGTTTCTTGCAATATACCCTAGCCTGCAGCTGGTCAATGACACCATGTGATTTGTGGTGTTTTTTGTCATGTGGGTCGCTTGTGTAGAACATTGTATTTGTTCCAATACATGTTTGACGTGTAACAGCCACCATACTAAGGTAAGCGCCTACTACTGCTACAGGAAGTATGTCAGCAGTCGGTCTGCCAGTTACATACAAAGAGCTCTGTTGTTCCAATCAATAAACGTGTTAAACGTTCTCCAGTGTCTGACCACTCGTCATTCTACATGGTGTCAGAAGACGTGGAAGTAGTCTCATCGAATGACGTGGCAAGAGAAACAAAAGTTTGAAAGTTAACACAATCTGATCAGCATAGGACATTGTTCAAATTGAAGGCTAATGGCTAATGCTGGCTAGCATGGAAGCTATCGTATAGACACTGAGAAGAAAGAAATAATTACTGAAACTCAAAGAGACAATCATGGCAGAGGGATTCCGTAAACCAGATCCACTGGTGTTTGACAACAATATTGCTGAGAGCTGATGACTATTTGAACAGGAATATGACATATTTGTTGAAGCTGCGCACTCAGATAAACCAGCTCACACACAAGCTTTCACCTTATTGAACCTGGCCAGCTCAGAAGCCATCGAGCAGGAGCACATGTTTATGTATGCTCCAGCTGTGACTGAGGGTGTGGGAGACGATCGCTGCATAATTGTCCCCACTGAATTAAGAGAGGACCCGGAGTGCCTAAAAGGACATTCTGTGAGTTATGCAATCCTCAAATAAATGTCACAGTGGAGCAAATCTTCGCTGGATATCCTTATGCAGTGATAGTTGATGACATCATTGTCGGAGGAAGCAGTGAGAAAGAACATGACGAAAATCTCAAGAAAGTCCTCGATCAAGCATGTGAAGTCAACTTGAGGCTAAACCCAAAGAAGTGCAGATTCAGATTGAAGGAAGTCAGTTATGTGGGTCACATGTTCACAAGCCAAGGGCAAAAGCCAGACCCATCCAAGACAAAAGCTATCAGTGAAATGTCTGCTCCAGAATATGTTACAGCTCTGCAGTGATTCCTTGGAATGGTCAACTACTTGGGGCGGTTCATCCCAAACTTTGGTGAGGTCTCAGCTCCACTGCAGCAGCTAACTCACAAAGACACAGAGTGGTGCTGGTACAAACAGCACGAAGATGCATTTAATACACTAAAACAGTCTCTCAAACCCACCTATGCTTAAAGTACTACAACATCCACAAGCCCATCACACTTACATGTGATGCTTCACAGTACGGCCTAGGTGTGGCATGTTTACAGGAAGCCCTTACAATTGCATATGCGTCTCGTACCTTAACACAAACGGAAATGCGATATGCGCAGATAGAGAAGGAGCTTCTTGTTGTGGTGTTCGCGTGCTCCAAATTCAGTGACTACATATACGGAAAGCGAGTCCAAATCGAAACAGATCATCAACCATTAGTCACTATTTTATCCAAGCCCATACACACAGCTCCAGCCAGACTGCAACGTATGATGCTAAGACTACAAAAGTATGACTTTGAACTGATCTACAAAAGAGGGAAACACATGTACCTTGCTGACACATTGTCACGAGCCCCCAGACAGATCACCGAGCAGCACAGCAATGAAAAGACTGATTTTGAGGTCATGGCATTAAGACACATTTCTTCTTCACATTTAGAAGAGCTCAAAGAACACACAGAAAGGGACCCAACCCTTCAGAAAATATGCAACATCATCAACCATGGATGGCCTACAAAGGAGTTCAAACTGCCAGCAGATGTTCGTCAGTAGTTTACATTCAGGGACGAGCTCACAATCGAAGATGGCATCGTTATGAAGGGCCCAAAGGCAGTAATCGCCAAATCGCTACAAAGGGACTACATCACAATCCTACATAGAGGCCACCCCGGGACATTGTGTTTTGGCCCACTATGACAAAGAATATTGAGAGAACACTTTCATGCCCTGTCTGTAACAGCACAAAACCACACTAACAAAAAGAGCCACTTAAGCTACATCCCATCCTATACTTACCATGGTCAACTGTAGCAACAGACATCTTTGAGTGGAATGGCCAGCACTACCTGGTATTGGTCAACTTGTACTCTGGATGTTCTGAGGTTGACTTGCTTCATGACATCACATCCAACACTGTGATAAGAAAACTAAAAAGACATTTCTCAGTTCATGGGAGCCCACACAAAGTAATCTCAGACAATGGGGTCCAGTTCACAAGCCACCGCTTTAAAGAGTTTGCCTCAACCTGGGATTTCATCCATGTGACCAGCAGCCCGGAGTTCCCTCAGGCTAATGGCTTAGCTGAAAGAGCTGTGCGCATTGCAAAATAATTGATGGAAAGGTCCAAGCGAGATGGAACAGATGTTTTCCTGGACCTGCTCAACCTTCGTAATGTACCACATGACCAGACACTTGGTTCACCAACTAAACGACTTATGTCAAGACAGACATGTACCACCCTCCCCATCTGAAAAACTTTGCTGGTTCCAGCTGCCAAGAACAGCAGTATGATCAAGGCACAGCTTACAAAAAAAACGCAATGCTCAAAAGACTTGCTATGACAGATCCAGCAGGCCCCTTCAGCCATTGGCCCAGGGACATGTAGTAAGGTTGCAGACTCCACAAGGGTTTGACCGGATGGGTACAGTAAAGAACATCTGTGAAGAACCAAGATCTTACATTATACAATCAGAAGGGAAAGAGTACAGAAGAAACAGGAGACACATTCTTCCTGTCTTGGAACCACCACTACCACAGATTGACCTCAGTGATCCCAGCATCATTCTCCAACAACCAACTGACCAGCGTGGACACGACAATCATCCCGTCCCTCAAGAGAGGCACCCTCAGCAAAACTCACAGTGAAACACCAGGGAACAAAAGTTCAGAAGACTTTCCAGCCCACACAGAAATCGGTTGATGACCCATACATCACACGGCCTGTCCGTGTTTGTAAGCCAAACAGAAAATACATGCCATGAACAGTATAAGGACAACAATCAGAGGGGCTGTTGGAAAAAAAAAGTTTTTTATATGCATACAGCAAGACATTAGGATTTGGATACATTTGACCTCATATTCATTTTATTTCATACATACTTGTAATGGCCAGAACTATATTGTTATACTTGCCTGCAGATTATTATTTGTGTTCTTAGTATTGGAAGCGTAGCTAAAGAGAAAGGATGTAGAACATTGTATTTGTTCCAATACATGTTTGACATGTAACAGCCACCATACTAAGGTAACTGCCTACTACTGCTACAGGAAGTATGTCAGCAGTCGGTCTGCTGGTTACATACAAAGAGTTCTGTTGTTCCAATCAACAAACGTGTTAAACGTTCTCCAGTGTCTGACCACTTGTCATTCTACAGCTTGTTTCCTGTTTAATGCAGTGTTCGAAGTGGGCTGGTACTCACCGGTATGCAGTTTTGGCACTCTACATTTTACTCTTTCTGGTGTACTGTGACTTTTTCTGGCACTTCTCACAAGCTGCCATACTCTTTTCTGCCCTCTCCATAGCAGGTTCTAATGGCCCTAAATAAACTACATTACCCAGGGGGCACTACGTGATGCTCACCTGTTCCCCTACTTGCCTGCCTGCTTTTCTCTGTTGGCGGCTAGTCTAAGTAACGTTACATTAACCTTACAATATTATTGGTCTGGCTCCAAAAGGGCAACACAAACAGAACACGAACAGAGTCAGGAGATGACGCAACAGAGCTTTGTTAGTCAAATCCTACATTACTAAACGCAGACTGGGAGCAGCAAGCTAACGTTAGTGCTACTCCTTTGATTAAATAAATTTATGTTGTGAACATCAGCAATATCTCCTAGTACCTTTTATTCACTGTAGAAATTCAGAATTTGATAATGATTTGCAGATACTGGCCGATACACACGCCAACATTTGAAAAAGGAGAGTACTGGCAATTATTTTTTCCCCACTTTAAACACTGGTTTAATGTTGCTGAATGATCACAAGTTACTGTGACCAGACAAACATTTGTTGTATTAACTATAAAGACTGCGCCTGTTTTCATGTTAAATATGTAGCTATTTTATTTTTCACATCGTGCTGAACATTTGATATGCTGTTGACATGCATCATCTGCACGTGACAGAAAATCAAAATATTTTTGGGAAATGCAACAAGTTGTATATGAACCACTGACAGTACCCCGCACAGAGAAGAAAATGATCAAGGTATCACATACTGAATCAGAGCGGACGATGCAACTTGAAACTCAGTGACATCATCTCTGTGCTGAGCTGCAGGAGTTGGAGTGATTTGCCAGAGCCTCTGGTGGGTCATCCAGGTGAGTGACAGATGGAGCCGTGCTGGCCAGCCTGCTGACCAGCTGGTTCTCCACCTGAGGGAGGCCGCTCTCTCCCTGTGCAGGGCTGCTAATCCTCCCTCTACCATCCCTCTGTCACAGCCTTGACCCCACCATCCCTCCCTGGCACATCACACTCCCATCGTGAGTTCACAGTGACCTGCTCATGCCAACGCAGTTATCTTTGTGAGCCAGTTCATAGTCAGTTGGCGAGCAAGTCAGCGAGTGAGGTCATGTGGTTGGGCAAGCAGACGGCTGGCAGATTAACTCTCAGCTGGGAGTTGGCGATGTGATTTGCAGCAGCATGGTATTTGCCTGACATGATACTCCATGCCTGAGCCTCCTATCTAGTCTTATCCCCCCGTCTAGATTCATTTACCGTATTCTGGTTTTCACGGATCCATTTTTACTTCACGTCCTCTGCCTGGTTGGTTTCTTTATGTCCCTCCCTTCACCCCCATCCTTCCCTTCTGTCTTTTCCCACCCTTACATTGAATTCTACTACCTCTCCCCTATCACTCCTTAGTAATATCTACTCAAGAGAGTCAGCAATCTGTGATTCCCATTTGTCATAACATAACCCACAGGCGAAGTGGGATAGGCTTTGGGAGAATAAGGTTAGAAGTCTAAATTTGTAAGCTCTTAAAGTTGTTTTAACGCACCAGTGCTGATACATTCCTTCCACTAAAACCACATCTCCACACTGCAGCAGAGATAGATTTATGACAAAGTGATACCCGCCCAAGTCTGATTCAGACACAGATCATTAAGCATGACTCTGTGTGTGTGTGTGTGTGTGTGTGTGTGTGTGTGTGTGTGTGTGTGTGTGTGTGTGTGTGTGTGTGTGTGTGTGTGTGTGTGTGTGTGTGTGTGTGTGTGTGTGTGTGTGTGTGTGTGCACCTGTGTGTAGAGAGCAAGAGTGAGAGAGATGCATAAAAACAAAGAAAGCGAAAAAAAAGTGAGCTAGAGGGAGTGAACACATGATCTATATATTGGCAAAAACATTCCACTTAAGACTTCAGCTCTTGACCCTGAAGCAAAGGAAGCAGCCAGAGAGTATAAAGCACTTTGTAAAATGGCTGACGCAACTTGGGCACAGGGGTTGAATTTTAATCATTCCACAAAATGCATCTGGATCAAGACAGGCTAATATCTGCCATGATGAATTGATACAGGTTAGGTGGGTTGCCAGAAAACGGGGAAGTGCTTACAAAACGAATGGAGCCAAAACAAAGTCATATTTTACAGCATATATATATATGTATGTGTGTGTGTGTGTGTGTGTGTCTATATATATATATATATATATATATATATATATAGAGAGAGAGAGAGAGAGAGAGAGAGAGAGAGAGAGAGAGAGAGAGAGAGAGAGAGAGAGAGAGAGAGAGTCTCTAATATAGCCTGGCCATCAAAGCTGCTGACACCAGCAAACACCACTTCCCAAGTTCCCAAGAAAAAGACTTCACAGCGACCAACCTCATTCCATCAAAGTCAGCCTTTCAAGACTGAGATGAGATGTACATCCCTTTCCCTGCCGCTGAGCTACTTCATAGCAGAATTACTTGCAGGATGAAGAAAACATATCATTGCAAAACTCCTTTCAGTTGTAATGATTCACATGCACTGATTGTTGTTGCAGATGCAAACAGCTGTCCTTCGGCATTCTTACTTAAGATACAACACACTGTCTTGCCAATCCCCCCCCCCCACACACACACACAAGGAAAAAAGTAATCAAGTGCCAGGCTTCCACCATAGCCTATGAATTTGAATCAATGGGATTTTCGGGTTGCTCATAACAATTAGCATGCTGGCAATACTCTAATCCCACACAAGACAGCACAACATGATTGAGTTATGATTTGAGTCACTGGTCAGTCCTATGAAATGGCCTTCAGACTGCAGACGGTGGCGGCTTGCCTGCCAAAGGCTTACATGGCTATAAAGAGTTGATGGCAGCCACTGACTGGCCAGCCTTTGTTAAACCAGCTGTGAATGACAGGCAAACTGCTTGGCCCAAAGGTTATCAGATGCACAGAGAGGAAAATTCTCCCACCACACGCACACACACACTCACACATAGACATCCCACTCGTATACTAACAGACAAATAATATTAATGAAAATGTACTATGAACCCGCAGGCAGTCTTTTGGACCAGTGCCCCATAACGGCAGACGCTCATTAGCTTTAATGTACTGTAACTGTGAAGGCCCTTAGTCCAAGTAACCCGGTTAGGGATCAGGGTGAAGCCGACAACCTTCAAGGTTAGATAGAGGTGGGCCCAACAATGAAATGGGGGTAGCAGGACTAAAACGGCTCCCAGAGTAGATCTGAAAGGCTGCACCTTCTCCCAGCGAATTGTTGGTGAGTCTGCCAGGTTTCAAAATTCGTCAGACTTGTCTCTACGTGTTTTTAAGAAATGAAAGGAAGGGCAGTTCTCTTGTTTGTGATCATCAGTGTCTCCAATATTTATTTATTTATTTATTTTTTTACCTGAGGGCTTAGAGTCAAGAGGCCTCTCCCAAAATGTGGGGTTTATGGTCAGCAAACTGACACGAGCTATTGGACAGACGAGTCTCATCTTGTTTGGAATATTCTCAGAGCATCAAGGCCTGCTATTATTTAACATAGATGGCTGTAATGTATGAATGACCACGATTCACTCGTCCTCACAAGTCTCTTTGGTTTTCTCTCTAGATTGAAATTACTGCAAGATACACGTGTGGCTACTTGAAAAATAGTGGCCATTGAACTCACGAGTTCTTCTCAAGGGTAAAGATTTTGCCTTCAGCAGCACCAAAACAACACACAATGCCCTTATTCACCTTCAAGGTAAAGAGAGTTTGAATGAAGAGGCACCCGACCGTGGCGGCATGCACCTTCACCCATTAAAAAAAAACTGTTTAATTCACAACGCAGGTCAACATAAACCAACTTCTATTAAATTGGAAAAAGCAAAGGAGGGGAAAGAACACGGTCACATTTTCCCTCGAGTCAAGAGACAGATTAAGAAAAGTAAGTGAAGAACTCAGTGGGACAATTCAACAGAAATCTCCTCAGGGATTGGGAGGAGGATTGTAGTAGCAAGGGGGGCAAAAAAATGATGTAAAAAGTAAACCTTTAAAAAAGCTATCAAAATCTTTGACTGGAATGTCCATTTTTCACTCAATCCAAGAGAAAAGGTCATCTGGTATACTGCTGTTTTAATATAACACATTGATGATTGGCTTTCTATCATTCATTAAGATTTACCATGCTCCAAGGCACAAAACTATGATTAAGAGACAGCCCCCCCCTCCTTTTGTCTGGCCACCAGCCAGCCAGACTCCTGTTATAGGATCAGTATTCCACTCTGTTTCATTATTTAGTTTCTAATTAAAGTGCCTCTGGCTATGCCCAGACTCTCCCTCGCTCACTGTATTCCTCCATGCAGCTCCATGTGGTCCCAGACAGCTGCTCATCTACCAACAGCGCACCTGCATTAGTTGTCTCTTGCTACTTGTATGACTTTCCACTGACAATAGCTTTCTATAATGCCCAATCCGCCATTTGTTAATCTACTACTACTACTACTTTCAGCTGCTCTCGCTGCAGCGGCTCATCCGTTTCCATCTCTTCCCGTCCTCTGCATCTTCCTCTGTCACACCAGCCACCTGCATGTCCTCCCTCACCACATTCATAAACCTCCTCTTCGGCCTTCCTCTTTTCCTTTTGCCTGGAAGCTCCATATTCAGCCTTCTTCTCCCAATATACCCAGCATCTCTCCTCCACATATGCCCAAACCATCTCAATCCTGCCTCTCTTGCTTTTTTGATTTTCTTTTTTTTCCCCCATCCATCCATTATCCAAACCGCTTATCCTGCTCTCAGGGTCGCAGGGATATACTACTTTATTAATTCCCGTGGGGAAATTTTCATGCTGTGCATTTCACCCATCCTAGCTGTGTAGCTAGGAGCAGTGGGCAGCTGCTGTGCAGTGCCTGCGGACCAACTCTAGTTCATCTTGCCATGCCTCAGTCAGGGGCACAGACAGGAGTATTAGCCCTAACATGCATGTCGTTTTGATGGTGAGGGAAACTGGAGTACCAGGAGAAAATCCATCACAGACATGGGGAGAACATGCATACTCCACACAGAGGATGACCTGGGATGACCCCCAAGGTTGGACAACCCCTGGGGTTCAAACCCAGGACCTTCTTGCTGTGAGGCCACAGCACTAACCACTGGGCCACCATGCCACCCAAACAACTAATCAGGCCTGTGAGAAAGGCACGGGTGGAATTTGTCTCCAAACTGTCCAACCTGAGCTGTCCCTCTAATATACTCATTCTTAATCCTGTCCTTCTTTGTCACTCCCAATGAAAATCTTAACATCTTCAACTCTGCCACATCCAGCTCTGCCTCCTATCTTTTTGTCAGTGCCACTGTCTCCAAACCATATAACATAGCTGGTCTCACTACCATCTTGTAAACCTTCCCTTTAACTCTCGTTGGTACCCTTCTGTCACAAATCACTCCTGACACTCTTCTCCACCCACTCCATCCTGCCTGCATTCTCTTCTTCACCTCTCTTCTGCACTCCCCGTTACTTTGAACAGTCAATTTTGTTTAATAGTTGTTAATAAACGTAGCGAAGTAGTATCCGGTACTGCTGTCGCTGACTACAAAATGAACCCCATCCTGATGAAGATACACTGGCACACGAATGGATGCATCATGGGGGAACATATCTGTATGGGGAATTAAACATCAACCTGACAAAAATACATCCACTCTTTATGCTGTAGCTCACTGCAACACGGTTGTGACTGTAACCATCCATTTATCCAATATACACAGTCTTCCTTGATGGATGTTCGGTTTATCCTGTGTACTGTAGCTTAGTAGATAGAGCCTGCCAGTAACGCTGCCACAATAAGGGCTTACATCCACACCGGGGCCACTAAATGCCATAGATGGACACACTCATGGTGCCGTGAGGATCTTTAAATCAAAATATCCAACAAACAGCATATGTTACAAGGCTGTGCCAATCACATTATTCCTTTTTGACCTTGTCATCTGCACAGTCTCATTTCTCCCATACACTTTAGTGTCAAACATATGGGAGGCAGGTGTCTGCAAATCTCAAAGCAGCTTTCCCGAAATTCCCAATGTAAGATTCAAACAGGGGATAATTGATCTCTCAGGCTCTTGGCAATTAAATTTAAGTAGCTTGGCCGGTGGTCGTGAGCATATGTATGAGATAAGGGAAATAAACAGTAACTCCAAGCCAGAAGTTGTCAAAGCCTTGTACTGGAAATCCTTGATGGAAAACTGGCTTAGAGGACAGCTTTTGCAGTAATCATCTGAATCTCCCTTCATTTGAGGCATTTGCTATTTTTCATCTTGAGATTTGGTTTGCTTGTTAATAAATATCTTGGTGATGAACAAGCAATCTTTAGCAGGAAGGATGCTGGAGAAGCTTTCAGCACCAGCAACATGGTAGTGGATGTGTAATGGAAAATAACTACTCGCCAATGCCTTCTCCCACCGTCTTTCTGTTTGCACTGACTGAGAGAGACTGCACATAGGAAACAGGCAGTGGTCCATCTGTAAAAATCATTTCAAAGAGGATGGCTTCAGTCTCTTGGGGATGGGGGGGGGGCACTTCAAAAAACCACAAAAACCTTTTAAACTGCAGCCATAGGCATACACAACTTCAATCATGACAGGTTTCCTTACACCAAATGTACTTTAACATGATTTCAGAGCTCAGAAAAAAAGTCTCTGGTCTAATGGTTAAGTTTTGGAATAAGACTCCCCTTTTCTTTATATCAGAACTCAGCATCACTTTTTATAGAAACTTCATGCTCATATTATTCATTTTATTACAATGTTCATTCCACAGAACATCATATACAACACACTTCATGAGCCTCAAGCCAAAAAAGGACACTCTGCATTGCAGATTGGCATTATTACTCATGGGCAAATCTCTTATCGTGGACAGAACTGAAATACCAGTACTGGATTTCTTTATACGTACTAACATTACTTGATTAAGATATATCACATTGCTGCATTAACTCAATCGGGGGATGCAGAGGGGGGATGTCACTTTTACAAAGGGTTGGCTTTTGTTAATTTGTTTGGCAGGGGGTATGGCATTTCCTCACATCCCCTCTCACATCGACTCCTGGGAAGAGGTTAATTGGTCGCTGGTGTGCATTGTTGACAGGTTGGGCAACTCCTCCTGACCTACCAATCCCCAACACCCTCTCCCCATAACACCCCCCCTCACACACACACACACCTGACTCCCTCTTCCACTGTACATCCATAGGTTCTCATTGTTTGTTTGTTTTTGTTTGTTCTCATGATCCATTAGCACTGTGATAGAACTGGACATGCACAGACCGATGGAGTCGACTGAACTTCTTCCAGAGGTCGGACCATGTTTGGATTGTGTCTAGCACAGTACAAATCCCTACTGCCACATATGCTGGCAATCGATCAATTGATCTTGCTATTTCTGCAAGGCGTGGAGTTTACCACTTGGCTGAGTGCCAGTCGAACGGGGAGGAGAGTCAGTCAGTCCATTCCAGTGGGTCAGTAGGCTGCAGCTATGGTCCACAGCTGACTTATACTTCCTGCAACATAGTGGTGTCATAATCACATCTGACAGCCATTTAAAGAACAGCAAACCCCTTACCCCTAACCTTTAACCCCATGAATTATTTGCTTTTACCTGCACACCTGTCCTTTTGGTCATCACTTTTATTATTGTTGTCCCATTTGTAATGTTTTCATGTAGTATTTTGAGATTTTCTATGTGTAAAAAATGTGCCGAAATAAAACATAATGCAAATGTTGTTATTATTATTGTTATTATTATTAAAAAAATTTGTAGCTTACTATGTTAAGTGAAATACACAAGGAAGAATGAGCATGCAAGTGAAATATTGTGCGCAGGTTATTGTAGTAAACGATGTACTTCCAGCTGTATGTTTATGTTGTCGGATAAAGAAATCATTAAAAACAGTTAAGCATATTTTCGAGACACAATTGTGTTGTTTTTCATCTGCACTTATGCTAAAAATAAGTTGCAATTGTTCTCTTTTGTGCTCTGACAGTCCCCCATTTAATTGTTCTTCCAGGAGTGAAATCCGAATCATATTGAGCTTAATTGAATACTTTATAGCTCTCTTACTGTATGTTGATTGGGTTATATGGCGTGTTCGTCTGCTGGAAACTGGGTTTTAAGATACCACAGGGACTTGGCAAGACTTGGCAGTCTGTGGGAAGGGAAGGGTTTGGCTCTTAGTGGGTGAGAAGGTCAGCGGCTTTCCAAAACACACTAATAACGCTGCCAACCACCTAAACGAAGCCTGCTGTAGAAAGTGCTGACACCGACCAAGAAGGAAAAAACCCCACCACCCGCCCCAGCCGGCCCCCCTACTCGATCCAATTTCATATTCTCCGAGATTAACTTTGCCCCGCGCACCCTCCCACCCGTTTTTTTTCTCAGCTGTGCACTTCCAATTAAAGCTTAATTATAGTGAACTTCATCTATTTGAGAGATACGCACCGCATTACGTATTCACGGTTTAGCACAGGGTACAGTAGTTTGTGGGTAATGATGATGTACGATGTAATAACAGATTTCTGGCTCTGTCAAATCAGACACTTATTAGCATTCATGTGCTTGTCCAATTAACTCTTTTGATTAATGTGCCAATCAATTGAACTTAATGATCAGTGTTACGAAACAGTGTTGTGTAACACAGTTAAACTTCATTCAAACGGCGGGGGACCCTGATTAGCCAGATAAGTGCACAACAGGCTGTCAGCGGAATGGGGTGGAACGTTTAATGGGAAGAAATGGATAAAGGACAGAAGCGTTTAGGTGCGAGGTAGAGGGTGCGTGACATCACGTGGGCAATACAGTATAACGTGACAGCGAAATCAAATGTAATCACGGCAACAGCTTACCACAAAGACGTGTTGAACATGTTGTGTGCAATTGTCTTTCTGTTTTTCTATTTCTTACTCTCAACCCAAATTATAATCTTTTTTTCTTCTCTTTTTTTTTTTTGGAATACCCACCAACCCCCCCTTCTTTTTTTTTCTCCCCAATTGTACCTGGCCAATCACCCCGCTCTCTAAGCCATCCCGGTCACTGCTCCAGCTGCTCTGCCAACCAGGGGAGGGCTGCAGACTACCACATGCCTCCTCCGATACACGTGGAGTCACCAGCTGCTTTTCACCTGACAGTGAGGGGTTTCACCAGGGGGATGTAGTGCACGGGAGGATCACGCTATTCCCCCCAGTTCCCCCCGGAGCAGGCGCACATACCCACATCCGGTTTCCCACCCACAGACACCCCCAGTTGTGTTTGTAGGGACGCCCGACCAAGCCGGAGGTAACACGGGGATTCGAACCGGCGATCCCCGTGTTGGTAGGCTATGGAATAGGCCGCTGCGCTACCCGGATGCCCATTATAATCATTTCTAATTCTCACTGATGATGAAATTTGTTCAAAGATCGCATCGTCTTCCTGGATGATCCTATTGTAGCCGAGGCTTGTCCTGTAGTGAGCTATGTACAGTGTTGCATGAATGGCATGTCTTAAGGGTTTTACTGGTTCATAATGATGCACCGGATTATCCAGGAGGAATTAGTACATCTGAGCAATTCGCAAACATTTTTAGGAGGCAGACATAAATAAGCCAGGACTAAAAAGTTTAAATAAATTTCAGTCACATTTGCGATAATTGTCCCTCTCGCAAGCTTGTTAATTAAAAAGCTGGCCTGAAAATGTGTTATTGGTTTCTTTGAGGAATATAATCTGTTTACGAGCGTAGACGGTTAGATGGATCTTAGTTGTAGCTGTGAATATTCAAATGTTGTGTTGTGCATCCCACTTGTGCACGTCTGAATTTCTTTTGTGAGGCTCATGCTTTGAATCTACAAATGGCACCTCCGACAGAGGTCTGAATTTTAGGAACTGTCTGGATGTAGAGTATGCTCCAGCACGTCGCATGCCAATTTAAAACACACCTGTGGGCATTTGTGTGGTCCTCGATTGATATGCTCGATCTGAAGGTGGCCAACAAAGTAAAAGGCATGAATTGAATTGAACTGAAGTTGAGTAGGTGGGATCTGTTGAACTCCTGTTTGTCAGAAGGGTGATAAAGTGTCTGAAACACGGTTCGAAATGCTTGAGGAATAGCAAGAAGCATGTGTTACATCTTTTAACTGTCATGCCTTTACTTACCCTTTGCCCCCCCAGTAGTTGTGAGTCGGAGAATCCCCTCCTGTACACCAGAGACTGTGAGTGTCTCACAGCGAGGCATGCTGAGTGGTGAGGAATAGTCAGTTCTGACTGGCCACAGCCCTTACCCCGAATTACCTCTCTATTTCCACCTGTTTCATACTCCTTTTCATGTTCGGGGTTCTGGTTCATGTTCTGGTTGTTTATATCTCACTGTAGTAGTAGTAGTAGTAGATAGTCAATTGAAACCATGAAATTTTAAAAAGTGAGATGTCTACAGGCAAACGAGTCAGTTTGATTCTTGGAAGGATGGTTCTCACACTGTGCTCTTCTCTGAAAATGCCAATGTTGTGTTCATCCATGCATTTATTATCCCGATACCATTTCCTCCACCTATCCACCCTTTTGACCCTCCCTCGGTCTTCCTCTTGGCCTGTACGGTGATCTCAGGGGTGAAAAGCCTTGGTCCCCTTGGGGCTACAGAGGAAGAGATTTTCAGTGTGATGGCAATGGATGTCTTGCCAACACATACTCTGGAGCGGGTGCCTAGTGGGGTCTGTATGGCCCCATACACGAAAGAAACAGAGAGAGCCCATCCAATAACAATGGCCCCTCTGTATGATGCCACATCCTAGGAGATAAGACCCTGCCAGTAATGGCTCCTGGCCCAATTTATTCATACGTGTGCGCGCGCACACACACACACACACACGCACGCACACACACACACACACACACACAAGTCTCTGCCCCATGCCCTGGATGGGTCCTCTGTGTGTGTGTGTGTGTGTGTGTGTGTGTGTGTGTGTGTGTGTGTGTGTGTGTGTGTGTGTGTGTGTGTCAACGGGGATGGGACCATTGTGAGGCCCGCTGGGGCTCTGGCTTTATGACTTTATGTGGAATTGGAGCTCCATATAAACGGCGATCAACCATTCTCCAGGGGATGAAATGCCAAATGAAACCAGCCACTAAGGGGCGATAGAGTTTGGCCCCAAAAAGGCAGCGTCCTTACTGACCCCCCTCCTCCCCCCATTCAAAGTCAACATGTTGTATTGTCTGTATTGGTCTGACTCCTTTACAGTTCCTAAAAGTTTTGTTAGATTTGGGTCTGGGGATCAATTGCATTTACATAGCATAGACATTGTTTTGTTTTTTTGTTTTTTGAATTTTATTTATAGACGTTTATTCCCAGTGTCACAAATTACATCACTAACACTGTGGTGGTATGATGACGCATTGTGCTATGCTGTGAGAAACACCAGTGAAATGGTTTTTGGAAAATGAATTTACTTATGCTTGGCATTGGGTGTAAAGGCTTTTGCATCATTTCGTGGAGAGACTCGCTGCAATTCTGGAGCATAATACAACGCCAAAATCTGCTTGTGAAAAAAAAAACAAATCTGGAAGGTGGAAACTCAGTTGTGAGTCTATGTGGGCATTAATCTGTGATTGTGTTTTCAAATTTGGCTTTCATTGGTAACTGCTGGCACACTTAAAATAGAAATTGCTAGAATGAAAGATTACAAGAGCCGCTTCAAGGAGACTGGCCAGGTACATTCGCAGAGTCACAAATCTGATATTGTTCTCTTTGGGTGTAAGAAAGCTCCTAATTGATGTTTTGAAAAAGAAGGGGAAAAAATGGACTGAAGATTACAAAAAAGTTTTGAAATGTTAAAAACTTGGTTTTAAAAGGGTGAATCTTGATTTTTATTTATTTTGTTTTATTTTTTGGCATTTTTCTAGATGTGATATTTGCACTCGGGTTGTTGCTGATGCAAGAGAAAAAAAAGCCACCAATATTGCAAACGAGAGATCAAATCATGGGATTTGTGCCACCGTTTTGCCAAGGTTTACTTTTGAAAATCTGGTGTGCTTTCCCCATTTACGCTTAGTTAAACCAAAATTATAAAAGAAACATTTTTTTTAGGTAGTTATCAGTTCTGCTGTAGACAAAGACATGACGAATGGCAGTCAGTTTAGTGCTCGCTCTCCTTGACTCACTGCGTCTCCATGCAATGCAACGAGACACAGTGTAATCAGTTGTGTAACCAGTTACACAATCGATGTTTTGTTGTTGCATCCTTACTTTCCATTCTGAGATAAGTTCCAGTGTTCACGGCTGATACGATGACTCTCCTACTGGAGGGAGGATGACCATCTCCAAATTCACATTCAAATTCAAATAGATTGGAATGAACAAAAAATACGTTGTTGCTAAAGCAGTTTGCAGAAGAGTCAAACATTACATCACATATCAAATACACATTAAATTCACATTACCTCACATATTAAATACATAGGTGTCATTACATAAGCAGGTTCAATATTTTTGCCTACTGAAGCAGTCAAATACTTTTTCTTGCCATACAGTACAGTGCAATAAATGTTGTACAGTGTAATACAATTACTTAATAGCATATAATTTGGGGGATCTTATAGTGGTTGTGAGTCCCGCAGGCTGTGGCAGGCAGATCCGTATTTAGCTGCCAGAGGAGCCGTTGTTCCTTCACCCGGGAGAACTGCCAGTTTCTCTTTTGGGCTTCACAGTATAGGAAGTTTGGTGTTTTCCTGGCTATTTCCCCGAAGTGCAAGTCTCTTACTGAAGAGAACTTCTCACAGTGGAGGAGGAAGTGCATCTCTGTTTCTCCCTCCCCTGTCCAGCAGTGACCACATATAAGCTCCTCTCTGGGCAGCCATGTTGGTCTGTGTCTTCCTGCTTCTATAGCCAACTGGTGGTCACTGAGGCTGTATCCGGTCAGGATCTGTCTCTGCTTCGTATCTCTGACAGAGTGGAGATACTCGGCCAATCTATATTCTCTGTTTAGGGCCAAATAACAGTTTAGTCTACTTTGGGTTTTAGTTTCATTTCTCCAATGTTCCAAATATATATATTTTGACCAATTCATTATTCTGCTGTGCTCTCTCTCTCTCTCTCTCTCTCTCTCTCTCTCTCTCTCTCTCTCTCTCTCTCTCTCTCTCTCTCTCTCTCTCTCTCTCTCTCTCTCTCTCTCTCTCTCAATGTCTCTCAATGTCTCTCAATGTCTCTCTTGAAATCCATCTCTTTTCCCTTCTTTCTGATGTGTGCACTTGTGTTTAGTTTCATTGATTTTGTGCGCTGTAGCATGTGTCAGCTGTTATGCATTTGGGGTGCCGAGAAGAATGAAGGAGGTTATCTTTTCAAAACATGTAATTCATCAGCATTGGACAAATCTATAAATGACACAAACATCATTGCCAGCAACCGCACATTTCTTGAACTGTTGTTTCTCTTCTCATCGAACTTATTGTTTGAGAAATGTGTGTGTGTGTGTTGGGGGGGGGGCTCACTGTTTCAAGGATTGGACAATATTTATCTACAAGAGAGCTGGAGAAAATAGGTTTGTCCCCAGTGACATTTCCATCGATTGAAACATTCCCGTCCCTTCCCGCTGAAAATGACTAATCTCGGGGCTTGCAGTGGCAGGTTTGTTCCTGGGAGGTCAAGGTGCCATGTCCAGAGAACATGTTAGACCACAGAAGGATTCCTTGTTTTTATCCTTACATGGATTTTTCAATCTCACCCCCCAACTGCACTCAAAACGAAAGAGAGAAGAAAAAAAAGAAAGGAAATGGAAATGAGAACCCCCCCCAACATCTCTTGTTTGCTGTTCTTTTGATGAAATGTCCAACTGGAAACAGATGAAAAGCACAAAGGGAACAATGTTTTCTCTGTACCCGGGACTGGTTGTGTTTTTATTAGTCTTACGTTTTACATATGGTGCAATTAAACAGACAAGAAAGACAACGAAACAAATAGAGCGAATACAGGGACGTCAATCTCTCTCTCTCTCTTTCTCCAACTTCCCGTGTACGTCACTTTCTTTGTCCCAAACTTAAACCCTTCTTTTCTTATTAGACTCCCAGTAACGCCTGGGTATTTACGGACGTCCCCTGGAGACCGTGTCTGTCTAGTTTAGCTCGTCGTCCCCTCGCACCACAAAGGCTCAGCTCTCTTAGCCCCGGCCTGATGCGGTCATGATCCGGCGGACATAAAGCCCTCACGCTGTAGGGTTGTAGCCATGACAACGGGTAATCAGTGGCGGGTAATCAGTGAACTTTTGTGCATCATTCGTCTGGAAGAGGAACGCTGCCGAGAGAAGACTTGGCAGACCGTGTGTGTGTGTGTGTGTGTGTGTGTGTGTGTGTGTGTGAAGGTAATCCCCTCACAGTTCTATATTTACTCTCTGTAGATATGCAGGTTTGATGTGCTGTAATTTTTCCAATATCCCATTCCTCTGAAATTCATTTGAAACACAGTTTTGTTTTGTTTTTTTCCCAGAGTATTCTAATAGGCCCCTGCCAAAAACCCAATGTTTCTCCTTTAGTCTTATCTGGGGAATAGTGACTCACTGAGTCATGTCATTAGATAATGGCTCTGGAGGAGCTATTCAAATAAACACAGTTCCTGGATGTAGCATGGAGGCAGACAGCCCGGTGTTGTATTTTTTTGTGGGGATACCAGGGGATTTCCAGCACTGCTGCGGGGCCCATCTGTTGTAGATCGAAGCCGCACCACATAGCCGCTGACCCGTACTGCAGCTGCCCTGACACAATATTGTTTTTAAAAGTACACTACAGCTGCCATCTGGAGCAAGAAATTCACACTGTAATCCCATTAGTACATATACAGTCTTTCTTTAACTAAAAGCAGATTCTGAGCTCATCATTCACTTATTATTGCTCAGTAGCATCACTACCCTAGCCACTGTGTGCCTCCAGCACACAAAATAATGAATAATCTATGCTTTTTAAGTGCAGTCGTCTGTCAGTACCATGATTTACTTCAGCATGCTTCTCGTTAACCTATCCACGAGGTCCAAGCGTAGACTTGGCACCCCCGACAACACCTTGAATATACATTTAATATTTCATATGAGCGCTAAATAAACATGGAGCAAACTGAAATTGACCATGGTCTGATCATTTGCCAGGAGCTTTTGAGGTGCAATGCCACATTAGCAGGGTTGCAGTGCTCCAGTTTGGACTGGGTCTGGAGTCCACATCTCAAAGTTCTGTGTCTTCGTCAAAGTTCTTCGCCTTGGGTCTCCGGCTTCACAGCATTTAATGACTCAGACTTGACTTGGACTGTGTTGACTCGTGATCATTTTTCCAGACCAACTGAGCACAAAACTTGAATTTACTTTTTTCTTTTCAAATGAATATTAAAGTTGCCCTCAGGAGATCAGTAAAGTGCAGTCTAACATAGTTTGTTATTTGTGTCTCTGAAATACTGGAAAATTGGAATCTGAAACATTCCTTCCCTGGCAGTGAAAAAAAGGTCTATATAGATAGTGTAGTGAAATGTTGACTTCTGCTATGATGATAGACTACTGCAGTTACAGTCCTGATGTTTATTTGGACTTGCACTCTTCTTGTGTCAGTATTTGTGTAAGTTATCGCCCCATTGGTCTGGAGTTGGACTTGCCACATTAAATCCTTGGACTTCACTCAGACTCGCCCCCCAAAGATTTGCTCTGGACTTGGTCTCATCTTGGGTGGTCTCGACTACAAGATCTTTTTATTAGTGGACATAGCCTGCATCAGTTAATTGTAATGACAAAAAAATAAGTTCAATATATTGACATATTCTGTGAATTATTGGCTGTTGGCTACATACATATTCCCATGCCATGCATATTTCAAAATATTGCTAAGGGGTTATCACAGAAAACGTTTTGCCGCTGTGACACTTTCAGGGTGTCCCCGCTGAATCTTGAATCTCTTAGCCATGTCAATGTTTATGACATGTGCACAGGGCATCTGCTCCATGGTACACTGTTCTCCATCCATGGCTCTCATCTCCAGTCTCCTCTTATTCCTCCTGGATCCTGACATGGGCCGTGGTGTGCTTGTCTCTTGATCTAACCCTAACCCAACCCCCAGAGCATTCCCTCATCTATCTGTGTTAAATTTGTGGAAGAAATAGCTCCCAAAATGCCCTGTATTATTTTCTGTTTCAAACTCAGAGCAATCGATGGCAGATGCGGCCTGGCCGTAATCATGCTGTGTGCGACAAGAGAACATGTTTATACCGAATCTCTGTCAGATGCTGTAACTGGCCTCGGGGTATTTTTTTTCTTTTTTAATTTCGAATATTCTCTCTGTCTGCTTGTCTCTCTGTCTGTCTGTCTGTCTGTCTTGTCTGTCTGTCTGTCTGTCTGTCTGTCTGTCTGTCTGTCTGTCTGTCTGTCTGTCTGTCTGTCTGTCTCTCTCTCTCTCTCTCTCTGAGCCTGTGGCCGTGTTGTATTGACTGGCTGGCTGTGGCGAGCCCAGCTGAAAGGCTGTCAGGGCTTTTAGCTGCTGCCTCATTTAGACAGCTTTGAAAAGAAGAGCTTGGCCTCTGTGGTTATCGCCAGCACGTTAGAGGGGAAGGAATATAGATTTTATCCTTTCCACCTTCCACCCCTTTATACTCACTGGTTTCTTTAACACTCTCTCTCTCTCTCTCTCTCTCTCTCTCTCTCTCTCTCTCTCTCTCTCTTCTCTCTCTCTCTCTCTCTCTCTCTCTCTCTCTTCTCTCTCTCTCTCTCTCTCTCTCTCTCTCTCTCTCTCTCTCTCTCTCTCTCTCTCTCTTTCTCTCTCTCTCACACACACACACATACATACACGCACATACACGAGTGGTTTCTTTCTTCTGTATCAAACCATTGGTCACTGTTTGTTTGTTTGTTTGTCTATCAAGCTATCTATGTAAATATACATACAGGGCAGAGATGGGGCCTCGAGTTTGCGACTTGGACTCGAGTCGCACTTAAGTCACACACACAGTGACTTGAGACTTGACTTGAGACTCCTCCCCAAAAGACTTGAGACTCAACTCAGACTCGAGATTTGGGACTTGTGAACAATCTTTATTTTATTTTTTGGTGCATAAACATTAAGGAAATGTCTGACGAACTGAATGTCATTCCCTCCCTTATTATCATGCGTAACTTTACGCATGTGCGTGGCCACAGATGACTGTAATTGCAGCAACAACCGTGTGATCATGGTGAGCACATCTGCAGCTGCTGTGCAATGACCTTTGGCTATAATGCCTTCACACAAGGCCCAAACAACAGAATGGCTAAATGCAAGGTGTGCAGTATCAAAGATAAAGGATGCTGGACCACATCAAATTTTATCAGGCACCTCAAAACACACCCGGATTGGTCAGGTCAGTCATCCATCTATCCATTATCCAAACTGCATATTCTGCTCTCAGGGTCATGGGGATGCTGAGCCTATCCCAGAGCAGTCATTGGGCGGCAGGTGGGAGACACCCTGGACAGGCCGCCAGGCCATCACAGGGCCCACACACACATTCACACCTAGGGACAATTCAATATGGCTGATTCACCTGACCTACATGTCTTTGGACCCACTACACACACAATAATGATAATAATACAGCGCGCGCTGCTACCAAGACATCGGTCTCCGTGATTCATATTGTAACTTATAGTATAAGTAGACCCAGAACCCACTGGAGGGGACTACATGTCCAATCTGGCCTGGGAATGTCTTGGGGATCCCCCAGGAGGAACTGGAGGGTGGTGCAGGGGAGAGAGGGACATCTGGAGCGCCCTACTTAGCTTGCTGCCACCGCGACCTGACCCCGGAGAAGTGGCTGATGATGAGATGATGAGATGAGATGAGTACAAGTTGGAGAAATACTCAAGTGAAGACACAATAAAGTGGCTGTTATGTCTAGCATTGCTGTGACAATGCCTTGTTCCGATCCGGTTAACCGTTTTGACCTGATTCAGATGAGTGAATGTTGCTAGTTGTGTTGTTTGATTAAATGGAGTATGCCTCAACTAGAGCTTCCTGTCACTATTCACAACATAACATTGGCGATGAGAGATGGCTGACAGTCTCTGCCGCCACCCTCCCCTTTCCTGGCTTTGCCCGGAGAACCACCCGTGCCATGGAATTGCTGGATATCCTCGTTTGAGACATATATCTCCTCGCTGCCGGCTTGGACGACGTGTCAGATGGGAGAAAGTGTGCACTGTTGCCGCACCGTCTCTGAGCAGAGGGACAGCGCGTGTTCAGAACGTTCACAAAATCAACCAAATATGAAGAGGATGTCAATCTACTCAAAGAGCATTTTGCCACTCCACATAGTGCTCTTCTCCATCGCGTTATATTCAGGTGCTGACACCAACGAGCGGGTGAGTCTGTATCCCAGTATGTGGCTGATCTATGAGGCCTAGCTAGCATATGCAAATTTGAGGCTCTACAAGATGAAATGGTACGTGACCAATTCATTTTACACACAAACTGTGACAGAATTAGGGATAAGTTGTTGCTTGAAAATGATGACCTGACACTAGCCCAGGCTCTTAAGATAGCACTGCGGGTCGAGTCTGCATTGGAATGTGCGGCCAGTCTGTCTTCTCCCACCTCGCTGCCCTGAATGGTCAGCCAGTGGGTACAACCCAGCCACAGACACCAACTCCCCTCGCCAGTGCTGTTAGCAGCCCAGACAGTGTACAAGTAGCCTCACAACCCCATGCTTGCTCACAGCAGCGATGTGGGAACTGTGGCTCCCCCACACAATTCAAGACCACAAACCTGTCCTGCTCATGGGAAAACCTGCTCCAACTGCGGAAAGCTTAACCACTTTCACAAAGTTTGTAGGTCTGCCCCAGCCAGAGCCCACCGACAACGCCAGCCGTGCCTGTTCCTGCAACAATAATCCATAATGTTCACTCAGGACGAATGTCATTTAAAACATGTTCATTGATGGTTGATGGCATCACTGTACCCCTCCTCTTCGACACGGGGGCCAAAGTATCACTGCTGAACTTTGCAACTTGGAAACAATTCTTTTCCCACAAGCCACTGGGACCACCCTCCATGACCCTACACGGCTACGGTAATGCTGAAATCAACATTGTGGGCTCTCTTCAGCTGCCCGTGAGGCAGTGGGGACAGGACTCTGCCGACGTTCACCGTTTCACGTGTCATGCCATGGGGCCAATCTCCTTGCCTCGACCTCTTCAGCAGCCTAGGTTTCACCCTGTTTGACACTACTGGCAAAGAGATTCACACCATCACCAACCCCTGGCCGCAACAGTGGCCTGCACTGTTTGACGGGCTGGGTTGTCTGACAGCCTTTACCCACCGGCGCCTGTTAGACCCAGCAGTAACGGCTATCATGCAGCCGCTCCACTGCTCTCCTCTGGCCCTGGGCGACAACATCTCATTTGAGCTACAGCGCAATGCTTGATAATGGCATAATTGAGCAGGTGAACGCTTCACCTTGGATATCCAAGAAGAAGAAGAAGAAGAAGAAGAAGTCGTCATATGTCGTCGGGGAGGCGGGTCAAGAAGTGTCAATCATGGAAGAAGCGCTGTGTGTAATGCTAGCGGTCTTGTGCTTGGAAAAGAAAAAGAAAACAAAGAAAAAGCAATTGTGAACCCGTCCCTGGGTGTCACGAAGAGAGAACAATATGGGCTGTTATCCTTCAAAAGAGAACTCGAGGTATTGAATATAGGTCGAAAAGGATTTACAAATCATTGTATTCTGTTTTTATTTACATTTTACACAACGTCCCAACTTCGTTGGAATTGGGGTTTGCAGCACACGAGTAAAGCATTTAATAGAAATGTCAAACGGGGGTATTATAAATCCACTAACATTTTTTATTTCCAATCCTTTTTCCAAACTAGTGCATCCATCCATCCATTATCTTAACCGCTTATCCTTTGTCAGGGTCGCGGGGATGCAGTGCATTGCCCGTTCAAAACGTGCCTGTTCTTCCTGTATTGCTGCTTGCAGCTTTCTCGAGAGCCGCTCACCCAAACAACGTCACACTCGGCACTCGAAGGACTGCGAGTGTAATCCCCTGTCCGACCACAATTTGGGGTTTCAGTAGCAGAGTGACGCTATTCGTGTTTCCACCCCGTTGACTCCACGGGAAGTGAAGAAACAGCGTGACTAACTTCGGTGAAAACTTCACTGCTTGCAGCTGTCTCAGGAGCAGCTCATCCAAATAACGTCACACTCGACACCGCACTTCCTCGGGTCCTCAGAAATGAAGTCGATCGGAATGAACGGTTGTCGAGAAAATCGAAAGACATACATACATAGTCACAGGTTTCCTGTTTACAAACATTACTGGGTGCGTGCGCAGCCAGGGGGCAAAACCGCTTTGGTAAAGAATATGCATCTCATAATCTTTTGAGAGCTATAAAGCGGTTCAGCAGTGAAAATGTTCAACATTCCAATGTTGAACATTTCCCACCCATCCTTTTGGCGGTTTGTGCAGTTTATTGCACAACAACTGCGCGTCTTCTCCGCTGAGCTGAGCTCTATCTTGGTTAAAATCTCTGCGTTGTAGCTGCTTTTTGCCCCCTAGTTGCGCACACATCTCTGTAATGACGTTGCACGGAAACCCTCCTATACAAACCGAGACTCCTTCCATTTTAGTTAGATTTACATGCACACCACCTCTATCCCCATGGAAAACCCATTCCATGAAGCTCCTGGCGCACAGTTTTTGTGCTGATGTTAATGCCAGAGGAAGTTTGGAACTCTGCTGTCTATTGAGTCAGCAGAGTGCTGGCGACTTCTACGCGCTATGGCGCCTCAGCACTCATTGACCCCGCTGTGCGACTTTACGTGGTTTGCCATTTCGTGGCTGAGTTGCTGTTGTTCCTAAACGCTTCCACTTTTCAATAATACCACTTACAGTTGACTATGGAATATCTAGCAGGGAAGAAATTTTGCAAAACTGACTTATTGCAAAGGTGGCATCCTATGACAGTACCACGCTTGAATTCACAGAGCTCTTCAGAACAACCCATTCTTTCACAAACGTTTGTAAATGCAGACTTGCGTGGCTAGCTGCTTGATTTTATACACCTGTGGCAATGGGTCTGAATGAAACACCTGAATTCAGTGATTAAGATGTGTCCCAATACTTTTGTACATATAGTGTGTGTGTGTGTGTGTGTGTGTGTGTGTGTGTGTGTGTGTGTGTGTGTGTGTGTGTGTGTGTGTGTGTGTGTGTATATATGTATATATACTTAGCACAAAAAGTAAGGAAATTTGTGTTTGGTAGATTATTTCTGTGTTGTAACAATGCTTCTTGGCAATAAATCTTATACCGTTGGAAAGCCTGTTTTTTCCCCTTTTAAATGTTGCCACATTTGTAAGGAACATGCATTTGAGGGATGAGCAGCAGAGCTGAGTATGTGGTTGCGCCCATGAAAAATTTGCCAAATCTTCTCTGCCAGTGCCATACAGCTTATTTTGCTGTTGCTATCGACTCTTGTTTTGAGCTTCTGGTACCTCCAGGTGCTGACAATCAGGTGCCTGATATAAGACTTATTGCCAAGAAGCATTGTTACAACAAAGAAATAATCTACCAAACACAAATTTCCTTACTTTTTGTATATACGTCTATATATAAAACTTTGTTAAAAGAAACACTCAATGGTTGGGAAAGTGCTCAACAAATAAAGAATTTACTTGACTCACCTTCTTTGCTCTCAGTGTGGCAACAATTTACATTGGATTTCTCTGTTCTCTGAAGATGATGGGAATGAGGCATTGGAGGACTGGATTGCAAACAATTATACTGTTTACAGTTTATCAAGAATGAAACCCCACTGGGTAGGGGAAGGGTAGAATGGTGGTGGTGGGTGACTTGGGGGGAGTAACAGAATAGAATTGGGTGGACACATTTCTGTGATTGATTCAGGAAGACAGTGAGAAAGAGGAAAGAAAGGAACATTCTGACTGGGAGGTGGAGGGGGTGGGCAGGTCTGGGGGACTGGAAGGATGAAGGGATCAGGAGATCCCAAGGGTGAAAAGGGACTGGAGAGCATATAGAGAAGAGGGAAGGATGAGCTCCACTGCACTAGCCTTCGTGCCCTGGAGGCCCTGCCTCTGGTGTGTGTGTGTGTGTGTGTGTGTGTGTGTGTGTGTGTGTGTGCTGTGAGAGAGAGAGAGAGAGAGAGAGAGAGAGAGAGAGAGAGAGAGAGAGAGAGAGAGAGAGAGAGAGAGAGAGAGAGAGAGAGAGAGAGAGAGAGAGAGAGAGAGAGAGAGAGAGAGAAACAGACAAAGTTTCCATATGTCAAAGACTGCACTAAAAGTCATACCATACATCTAGTTGTTATTGCTTGTGCTTGTTTAGGTTTAGAATTCACAGGATTAACTGAAGCAATGTTCATAATCAAAGAAAACAAGTTTCACCTTTTCCGAAGGATTCATAGTAGGATGAAAAGGACAAAAAAAGAAGCATCTTTAGGATGATAGTGAAGAAGGAGACCGTCAGCTTTCAAATCCTTCCATAAACCGCAATGTGAGCTCTGCAGTGACACAAATAACACAAGACCGGATGAGACCTGGGAGACAACGCTGATAGACAACATAAAGATAAAACTGTCAGAAGAAAATGACATAGAGGTGAAAGAAGACGGGGAAGAAATTGAAAGTGAGGGAGGGAGGTGCAGAGAGAGAAAAAGTATCTTAATCCTTCGCCCGAGCTAGCATGCCTCGCTTGGAGACTCATCAATAACTTAGGCATGATGGGAAGCCCTTTCCACAGCCCACCCTCCCGCTCTAGCCGTCTGCTCTTTCACGTTTTGAATCTTTCTGGCAAGGCATTGGGCAAAATATGAACCCTGTCGAACAATTAGAAGACTTGCGAGATTTGTCATGTGGAATAGCTCCTTGCATGTGTAAATCATATCCCCAGATTACTATGTTGTGTTAATGTTGAGCCTCCCTTTGCCCCAAATGTCTAATTATATATGTCTATGTATAAAACATTACCAGGGAGGTGAGACGGCGGCTAGCGCACTCTGGCCCCATTTACACTCAGATTTTGCAACTGTCATGAAAAATGGATTTAAGGCTAAGCATTAGTGGGGGGGGGGATATATATGTATTGTTAGGACTGTGGCTCTCATGTGGAGAGTCAGGCAGTCTGAAATGCCTTTTTCCGTTGCAGAAGACTGGCTGCTCGCAAGGAGAGTCAGGTAATCTTTAATGCATTTTCCCTTATTGAGGGATTTTCAGGCTTGGAGAGTAATGGGATAAAGTAACGGGAATTACGTAATTAGGATACAAAAAATGTAACTATTCCAATACAATTTCTAGAAAAAAAGACTAATCAAATTACTGACACAATTTTTAAAAACGGGGATTATTTTTCAGGATTACATTTTAAAAATAATGTAGAATAATTTTTTTTTCCCCACGTAAGCTATGCATTGCAAATTGTGGTCACTCACTCACTCATGGACGACCTGAGAGGGACGCGAGACGTGAGCGGCGCGTGCGTTCTGCCATCCAATCCATGCTGACTCTGCCGTCTGCGTCCAGACGTCTCTGCCCGTCTGTCAGCAGCAGCTCCTGGGGAGCCGGGTGGACAGCAGCCGGCTAACCTGCCTTCAGCAGGCCGGCTGACAGCAGAAATTTACAGAGACAAAATAGTTTTCATGTTGGCTCCGTGAGAAGAAGCCAACAGTGTTTGTGCGTGTTGACTGATTTTATTTCCACGCTTGCCGTAGCGAGCGAGGGGAGTCTGCCTGTTGTGAAACAGGCAAGCTCACAGACAGACTGGGAGTCTTGACCAACCAATGTAGATACAGTTAATAAGCTCAAAACACGCGTACAGCGGGATAACTGTGGGATTTAAACTGCTGTCTGTGTAGATCACGCTTCACTAAACGCAACAAAAAATGGACTCGAAGCGTAAAAAAAACGCGGAGGAGTCGGTGTGGATTGATTCATTTAATAAAATGGAAGCGTATCTGTTCCGTGAGACGCGCGAGTGACGGACGTCAAAAATGCTTCTAGCTTGCAAGCAGTTTCCAAAGCCAGATTCTAAAACTCATCTTGCAAATGCCCTTTGGCTGCTATTGCTGCTGATTACACCAACACAATGCTCGTTTGTCTCCTGTATAGGCTATTAATTTTGCAGAATTGATCAGAATAATACTAATCTAACTGAAATGGAAGAAGCCTCGGTCTGTCTGTGTGTTTGTCCTTCGATTTTCTCGAAAACCGATCGACTCGACACTTGGCGGGTGCACCGTCGGTCTGGACGGTCTGGCGCTTGTTTATTTTACCACCCGTTCCTTGAAATACGGAATCGTCCTGTAGTTTAGAAGAAAATGATACATCCCTTGCTGAACCGATATGGAGTGCGATTTGTTCCGTATTCTCACAACTGGAGAAGGGAGAAATACGCAGGCAGTGTCTCCCTTCTCCGTCACTTGAAAATTGTGGTTGTTTACCAGAGCAGTTTCCCCGGGGTACCAGGGGCACATGGCCTAAGTCCTAAAATTGCATTTATTATTACATCAAATAATATAATTTTGTGAAGAAATATGCCCTGTGATGGACTGGCGTCCTGCCCAGGGTGTCTCCCTGCCTGCTGCCCAATGACAGCTGGGATAGGCTCCAGCATCCCAGCGACCCTGAGTAGGATAAGCAGTTTGGATAATTGAGGGATGGACATTGTACATTTGTACAATAGTACATTGTTATGTTCACTGAATCTATTTGGCGTGTGTTGCTTTTGTTTGCCAATAAAGCACTTAAGTGAAACATTATGTAGGCTATGTCTTGATGCAAGGCGGCACGGTGGCGCAGTGGTCAGCGTGGTACCTCACAGCAAGAAGGTCCTGGCTTCGAGCCCCACCTTGGTGGGTCATCTGGGGTCGTCCTCTGTGTGGAGTTTGCATGTTCTCCCCATGTCTGCGTGGGTTTCCTCCGGGGGCTCCACTTTCCTCCCACAGTCCAAAGACATGTAAGTCAGGTGAATTGGCCATGGTAAATTGTCCCTAGGTATGAATGTTTGTGTGTGTGTGTGTGTGTGTGTGTGTGTGTGTGTGTGTGTGTGTGTGTGTGTGTTGTGTGTGTGTGTGTGTGTGTGTCTCAGCGTGTCTCAGCCCTGTGATGGCCTGGTGGCCTGTCCAGGGTGTCTCCCCGCCTGCCGCCCAATGGCTGCTAGAATAGGCTCCCAGCATCCCCAAGACCCTGAGAACAGGATAAGTGGTTCAGCTAATGGATGGATGGATGGATGGATGTCTTGATGCATGCTCAAAAATCCAGGTAAGGAAATCATAGAAAGGTAAATCAATTCATGTGGACACAAACGTTTAGTGGAGAAACGTTTCATCACTCATCAAGTGACTTCATCAGTCTAAAGTGACTGCAGGTATCACCAACCATATAAACAACACTGTTGCATAATGACTGAAACCAACAATTGGTTTCACATGCAAATAGGCGTGAATTTTAACTAGAGTTTCAATGGCCATGTTGTACTATTCACAAAGGATTGGGGAATAGTTGCAATCACAGCATTGTAAGATGGTGACAGAAAAAAGAAGAGGCCGTCTATGCGAAGAGGGAACAATCATCTCTGAACCGAGGGGGCAGGGGGCTAAGAGTACATCTGTCGCCATCTTACAATGCTGTGATTGCAACTATTCCCCAATCCTCTGTGAATAGTACACATGGCCATTGAAACTCTAGTTAATGGTCATGCCTATTTGTATATGAACCCAATCGTTGGTTTCGGTCATTATGCAACGGTATTGTTTATAAGGTTGGGGGATACCTGCAGTCAGTTGAGACTGACGAAGTCACTTGGATGAATGATGAAACATTTCTCCAATAAACGTTGTGTCCCGATGAACTGATTAACCTTTCTGTGATTATGTAGGCTTCATCTCTGTTTTCTAGAGACATACTACCCTGACAGGTCTACTTAGGCAGTTGTCTAGCTTACTGTATCTTTCCTTTACATGAACCTTTCAAGCCTTGCACATTTTGAACTTGTACCACACTGTGTGTGCATCCATAGAATCAGGGAATTTATTATTTATTAAAAACAAAGCAGCCTTTTCCATTGAGGTGGGGGTCATGGGGCCTGGGTAAGGGTCATGGGAGCCGAGATGGGATAGGGTTAAGTGTCTCTTTTTTTCCTGAGCTAAAGGTGGCAACCCTACTGACCAGGCTGCCCAAATTTGTCTCTGTGGAATGTTGCTTTACTCTGGCTTGCATGTAGGGCGACCAGATGCCAACAAACCAAACGTGAGACAAATAGTGTGTTTGTGAGGGACACGTATGGACATAGCCTATACTTTAATATGGAATCCAGAGGCCTACTTCTTGAATTTATTTTATGATGATGTTCTTTTTGACAGTTCAGTTTTGTTGATTTAAAAAAAACACAGTGGATCCTCTTAACTCATGTAGCAGGCCTAAAAGAGAGGTGTGTGTGGGTGCCTGCAATCTATGTATTCAACTACAACAGCATTGTCAAGTCAAGTCAGTTTATTTGTATAGCCCGATGTCATAAATTACAAATTTGCCTCAGTGGGCTTTATAGTAATACATCATCCAGTCCTTAGACTCTCGCATCTGATAAGGAACAACTCCCTAAAAACAACAACAATCCCTTTAACGGGGAGCAAAAACACGAAGAAACCTCAGGGAGGGCAACAGAGGATGGATCTCTCTCCCAACATTGTCTGCCTTTTTGTTATATGTTTTGATGCTTAAAAGCTTGGTGTCCCTATTG
>NW_026611141.1:32500-144492 GCF_029633865.1 Lampris incognitus | reverse complement strand
AAGAGGAATGAAAAGTCAGTAGGAGCAAGATGGAATACCTGTGTGTGAAAGAGAGGGAAGACAGTGGAATGGTCAGGAGTGGAGGTGACGAAGGCATATGACTTTAAATACTTGGGGTCAACAGTCCAAAGTAACGGGGAGTGCAGGAGAGAGGTGAAGAAGAGAGTGCAGGTAGGGCAGAGAAGAGTGTCAGGAGTGATTTGCGACAGAAGGGTGCCAGCAAGAGTTAAAGGAAGGTTTACAAGATGGTTGTGAGACCAGCTACGTTGTATGGTTTGGAGACAGTGGCACTGACGAAAAGACAGCAGGAGGCGGAGCTGGAGGTGGCAGAGTTGAAGACGCTAAGGTTTTCACTGGGAGTGACGAAGAAGCACAGGATTAGGCACGATTATATTAGAGGGACCGCTCAAGTTGGACGGTTTGGAGACAAAAGCAAGAGAGGCAAGATTGAGATGGCTTGGACATGTGTGGAGGAGAGATGCTGAGTATATTGGGAGAAGGATGCCGATTATGGAGCTGCCAGGGAAGAGAAGAAGAGGAAGGCCAAAGAGGAGGTTTATGGATGTGGTGAGGGAAGACATGCAGGTGGCTGGTGTGACAGAGAGAAGACGCAGAAGACAGGAAGAAATGGAAACGGATGATCCGCTGTGGCGACCCCTAACGGGAGCAGCCGAAAGTAGTAGATCTATGTCATATGTACATTATTTACAATTAGTTCATAAGTCATTCATAATTCATGTGTGATTTCGTCATTCCTAGGTTATGTGCCGCTATTTACATGCAGTTATGTAGCCTACAATTATTATTTACATGCAGTCATGTGCAGTTATTTACATATGTTATGTAGTTATGTCATAGACATGTGATAACATTTTATAATTTATGCAATGTTTATTGAAACATTCTTTCTCTGTATTGCCCCCCTATACAGTTTTACAAAAAGGTTTGAATTCTCAAAGTTCTTCAGTAAAGTTCCTCAACTTGGACTGGGACTCTGTATTTCTTTGGGATTCTTCATGTTGGCTATCTGTCCGCCTGTCTATACATGGACACAAATACGTAGGACAGAATAGGCGGTCTTCTCGTTCCCCCCCGCCATTTAAAGAAAAAAAAATTGTGTGTCTTTTTCTATCTTATCCCTCAAGGGTTAAAACCTCAACTAGGGCTTCTTGTTACCTTTCCAGGGTTCAAGTCACAACTAGGGTTACCTGGCAGAATTCGGGTTTAAGGTTAAGATTGGGGTTAAGCCAGGGGAAAGGGTACCCCCCCATCCGGCCACTCGTCAGGCGCTGGCATAATAGGTGTACGTTATGTACAGTAGATTGGATGATTGTATGACCGCCTGGCCAGCAGGTGGAGCCATGGAGGCACCAATCTCAGTAATATGAGGCGCATAGATGACGTCATCATGCAGCGCAGGCGATTCTGAACGGTGGAAATAAACGAAGCACATGGTTGCATGGAGTTGAGCTCCCGAAAAATACAAGAGTTAATTAAATGCGATAAAGTGGAAACGGTTAATTTAAATGCGATAAAGTGGAAACGTTGTAGAACCAGCATCATCACAGCTCAGTACTGCACGTGTACAGCACGTGTACAGCCAGTGTATGGTCCCACAGCTGTGGTCAGCATCACGTCATTCAGCACGCTGTTGTTCAGCAAGCTGTGTGTACAGCTAGCCGTGTATCAGTCAACCAAACGACCAGCTTATGTTAGCTCATGTACAGTTTGGAAACAGCTAATGTTATCTTGTGTACAGGAGGAAATACATTGTCAACGAACATTTGTGTCATCTCGTCATTTATGGGTGGCGTTCACAACGCCGCTAAATCTCAACAATTGCGACAGATAGTAAATCTGTGTCAGTCCAAACGTTTGTAGTTCAAACGTTTACAATAGGTTAGAAATTTAAATCTGCATTCCCAAATAAATTGGAATTAACCTTGTACACTGTCCATCAAACAAGATGTTTAGATGGCGGCCACAGTCCCCCACCAACGAAAGTCGCGCGACGTTTCGGTTTTATGGAACCTTCTTCAGGCGAGGGCTTAGACTTTTCACGACCGGGCGGCATCTCGGTGGCCTTCTAAGGCTCGTAAAAATCAAATTAACAATCGAAAAAATAGCCAACATTAATCCAACTCACCGAACAGCGGGCGACGTAGCTCTGTGCCCGACTCCGACGAAAAGAGAGAATGAGGCTCCGCCTCTAAATATATACTGGGAAATATGACACCACTTCCGGTAGATGACAAGCTCTCCGGAAAAGGCGGCCCCCCACGCCGTTGTCACGGGAAACGTGACGCGACATCCGGCAAACGAGCGCCCTCCCCATAGACGGAAAAAAACAGAAAGGGGGAGAAAAAAAGAAAAAAGGGGACAGGGTTATTTTTCCAGAGACGGGTTAGGGTTATAGGACCGTGTGTCCGAGGAAAGTGACGTGTTGTTGACAAAATTGGAGTTTGGAGAGACTAGCTTGGTGACCTTCTTGTGCCAGATGGCGTAAGAGAGAGACCGAGTCACGGCTGCACTGCGTTGTGGTGGGGGCACAAAGCAGGAGGTCGTCGACGTACTGCCATAGGGTTGAGCCGCGCGTCAGCGTAAGTGTGCTAAGGCTGTCTCGAAGCGCCCCGTTGTAGATCGTGGGGCTTTCACAATAGCCCTGACACAGCCTTGTCCATGTGTAAGGCCGACCGTCAAATAGGAAGGCAAACCAGAACAGGGACGCTGAAGAAAGCGTTGGCAAGGTCCACAACGGTAAACCGCCGTGCAGAAGGGGGAACCTGAGACATAAGGGTGTAGGGATTGGGGACGCAGGGCGTGCGGGCCCTGACAGCTGCATTTACTGCCTGAAGGTCTTGAACGAACCTCCATTCAGTGGGCGTATCTTCTTCACGGGGAAGATGGGAGTGGAAACCGGGGAGGTGGGCCAAGGGACAATTATGCCCTTGACACGCAAGGCATTGAATACAGGGCAGATGCCATTAACCGCTTCCGGTTTCAAAGGGTACTGAGGTTGGTGGGGACGGAAGTCGGATTTCGGGGTAATGATGACGGGCTCACAATTACGTATGAGACCTACATCCTATTTCCCGTCAGCCCAAAGATGGGAGGGGATGTTGTGAAGCTGCGGAGCAAGTGCAGTGTGTGTGTGTGTGCCAGTGTATGGGCCTCAGTCACTGACGGTGAGGGGGCGGACAGAGCCAACATTCGTGACGTCACCGCAACGGTGGCGCTGACGTCTACCCGGTATAATTTTAGTGAGGGGGACCAGTCGCGTGAAGAGTCGGCGGGAAGCCAATCTGACGCCAGAGAAGCTTGTCGCGCGAGTGGACCCGTATCTGTCCACTGGGAACCCCGTGGTTTTACCAAGGAGACGTGCGGGACCGGCTCATCAACCGAAAACAACGCAGTTTGGTCGTTGTCTAATGTACACGTGACATGAGCGGTGCAGTGTAGGTTGTCCGCTGTCATGTAGGTCAATGCGTCCCCTGTTGTGGTATGTGAGCAAGGGAGCAGAGCCACTGTGTGTATTGGGAGGCGGTAGGAGCCCACATGTAGACCCGTAGAGGGAGGGCGGGGTTATGTGTATGCAAAAAAATATTCGCTGCTGGTAACGAAGTGATGTACAGCCCTGATGAGGTGGAAACAACAGAGATGCCCAGTTGGATCATGCCATCTCCATCCAGCAAATTAAATGGGCAGTTATCAGAAATTAAAACAGGCAATTTTGTTGATGAGCTGTCATCCAGGCAAACAAGCGCACAGGAATGGATAATGGCTCCGTGACACACGTACCACTCGCAACAGTGGAGAGGAACGTTTGGCCGCTCCGTGTTAACCGTGGCCGGCCGATAGGCGGTTCTCACCACCGTTCGTGTGGCTCCCGTGTCTAACAAGAAAGGCAGCTCAGCATTTGCAAGACGCAAGGTTATCATTGGCAGTTTTCGGAAAGCTAGCTCATGAGATACATACTGTCCAACTGGGGAAGCTAACAGCAAAGCAGAGTCTTCATTGCAAATCAGTGTATTTGGTTGTGTCTGTGCATTCATACGACCTGATGTGGCAGCAGATGTGTCCAGGACCCCCACCTCCTCCTCCCGTGTCGCCTGTCAGTCCGAACCCCGGTATGAGCCTCCCCGTGGGGCCCACTGGTTGTGAGGTCCGTTGTTCCATCCTCGGCCTCTTCCGCGCCTTTGGTTGATGCCCTTGACGGAGTGGACAGTCTTCAGCCCAGTGACCGGGCTTGCCACATGTGAAGCAGCAGTCGTCACCCGGTTGGGGGCCGCTGGGCTGGGCGTGTTGTCACGGGTTCTGACATCGTGAACGGTCCCCGGGTCTGTCCTGTTGCACAGGTTAGTAGGGTGAAGGAAGCCACTGCGGCACCATGGAGGAGAGAGAGAGAGGTGCGATGTTTGTCCTGAGCCTGCCTTGCCTTCTGTTCTTCTTCCTTTTTCTGCATTTGATCGTGGGCATGATCAGCATGTCTCAGCAAGTATTCCAGTCGTCTCTTTCCGTATCCTACGCAGTGTGTTTCTATGGCTTTCCTAACTCCGTCCTGCAGGCCGGTCAGGAAATGTTTGCAGAGGTGAGTGTTGTGGTTACACCGCCCCGACCTGCCTCCCCGGCACGTTCAAGCCACTCCCCCAGCTCGGACGTGCCGGAAACATCCGAGCGCTCGGCTCGCGCTCTGAGGAGACGAGCGCTGCACTGCACCAGGTGTTTGCCATCATCCATCAGGCACACCTGTGGCATTCAGGCAGCCTTCTACAAGAAGCCTCCCAGAACGTCTCTCTGTGCTTCGACCTACTGAACCCTGCGGTACAGTTCTGACAAGCCCTCCAGCGTTCCTTGCATTCTGTTTATTCCCCAGTGTCTTATCTTCGTGTCTCTGTTTCCTCCCAAGACTCTCCCTCCGCGATTTCCACGGCTCCCCGTGTCTCCCTCGTCCCCAGCGACCTTCACGTTTTCTCCCCGGACCTCTCCTGCGATCTCCCCCCTTGTCCCTCTATCTGTACCCCTCCCTTCGGACTCGACTTCCCGGATCTCGGACCTGGACTTTCTCGGACAACCCCTCTTGGATCACGGACTGGACTTTCTTGCCAGGTACACGCACATTTTTTCAACACCTCCTGGTCATTTACATACCGCACCACACATAGGCTAAAAACACTCACACATAGTTATACAGGCAAACCACGGGACACCACACATAGTTTATTCACACATCCCACTAACAGAACGCCTTTTTCACCATACATTTCTCTCCCACAATAAAACCCCCCTTTGTAGATTTAGAAGTCATCTCGTGTCTGTCTGTCTTGGGTTTCGCCATACGGGTCAGGTTCTGGTGCGCGAGCACAACAGAACATCGGAGCCATTATGGACCCAGGCAAACCCAAGGAGCGGACGGTCCCTGTGACGCCCCAGAGCCCCGTCCCCCTAGAGGCAGTAGTAAGAAGTCACAGTTGCCAACTTGCCTCTCTCCGCTCAGAGCTTACTACTGCCTTCACCCGTGTCACCGGAGAGGTCAGCGATCTTCAGTCCGGCTCCCAGGCCGCGACGAGCGCGTTAGATGCCCTCACCGCGCAGATCGCTGCACTCTCCACAGCGGTCTCCAGGATGAGTGACCACCCTGCCCTGGCCTCGGTCTCTGCCCCCAGCTCGGCCTTCGGTTTCCCCGTTCCTGGTCCCGACGTTCCCCCTCCTCCGAGTCAACCCCCACTGGACCCCCGGTGCGAGCCTAACCTCCCCTGCCCGAAGGCCTTCGGTGGGGAGTTCGAGCTGTGCAGGGGTTTCCTTGGTCAGTGTGAGCTCCTGTTCAAACACCAGCCAGCCAGGTATAGGACAGGAGAGACCAAGGTAGCCCTTGTCATGTCCCTCCTCACCGGCAAAGCCCTCAGCTGGGCCATAGCGGCGGTAGGCCATACCGAGCAGCTCGCCTCGGACTATTGTGCCTTCCGCCGCGAGTTCAATCTGGTGTTCGACCACCCAGCTGACGGGCAGGACGCTGCCGGCCGCCTCCATTCCATCCAACAGGGAGCCAGGTCGGTGGCAGATTATTCCTTGGAGGTAAGGATACTCGCGGCAGACAGTGGGTGGGATGACACTGCGCTCAAGAGCGCGTACAGGAGGGGGCTGAGCGACCCCATCAAAGATCTCATCGTTCGGGACCCGCCCTGCCTCCTTCAACGAGCTCGTCACCCTCGCCCTCCAGATGGACGAACGGCTGCGGGAGCGGCGCCAGGAACGCGCCCCGCGCGCTGGCCCCTCCCATAGACCAACCCCCGTCCGTTCTACCGGTGCCTTCCCTGGGTCAGCGTCCCGTGGGCTCTCTCCACCCTCACACTCCCCCTCGCAACCCTGGGTGGCTTCTGGATCCAGGCCGGAGGAGGAGCCCATGCAGTTGGGTCGGTCACGGCTCCCGCTGGAGGTTAGGGAGCAGAGGATGAGTGGCCACCTCTGCCTCTACTGCGGGAGGTCGGGCCACTACATCAAGGCCTGCCCGACTCACCCAAAAAGACCCGGCTCACTAGTGAGGGGTGTCCTAGTGAGCCTGACGACCCTTCCTCAGCCCCAGGGTTCACATTAATTTAGAACATGCAACTTATTTGGTGATATTTCTGAATTAAGTTTACTGCCCATCTTTCTCCCTCACCCCACATTCCCTCCATTCCCTCCCCCCTCCATTCCCCCCCTCCATTCCTCCCTCCATTCCCCCCTCCATTCCCCCCTCCCTCCATTCCCTCCCCCCTCCATTCCCCCCTCCATTTCCCCCTCTATCCCCCCCTCCACTCCCTCCCCCCTCCATCCCCCCTCCATTCCCTCCCCCTCCATCCCCCCTCCATTCCCTCCCCCCTCCCTCTCCCCCTCCATTCCCTCCCCCCTCCATTCCCCCCTCCATTCCCTCCCCCCTCCATCCCCCCCTCCATTCCCTCCCTCCATCCCCCCTCCATTCCCCCCCTCCATCCCCCCCTCCATTCCCTCCCCCCTCCATTCCCCCCCTCCATTCCCCCCTCCATTCCTCCCTCCATTCCCCCCTCCATTCCTCCCTCCATTCCCTCCCCCCTCCATTCCCCCCTCCATTCCCTCCCCCCTCCATCCCCCCCTCCATCCCTCCCTCCATTCCCTCCCCCCTCCATCCCCCCCTCCATTCCCTCCCCCCTCTATTCCTCCCTCCATTCCCTCCTCCTTCCATTCCCCCCTCCATTCCTCCCTCCATTCCCTCCCCCCTCCATCCCCCCCTCCATTCCTCCCTCCATCCCCCCCTCCATTCCCCCCTCCATTCCCCCCCTCCATTCCCCCCTCCATCCCCCCCTCCATTTCCTCCCCCCTCTATTCCCCCCTCCATTCCCTCCTCCTTCCATTCCCCCCTCCATTCCCCCCTCCATTCCTCCCTGCATCCCCCCCTCCATTCCCTCCCCCCTCCATCCCCCCCTCCATTCCTCCCTCCATCCCCCCCTCCATTCCCCCCTCCATTCCCCCCTCCATCCACCCCTCCATTCCCTCCCCCCTCCATCCCCCCTCCATTCCCCCCCTCCATTACCCCCTCCATCACCCCCCTCCATTCCCCCCCTTCATTCCTCCCTCCATCCCCCCCTCCATTCCCCCCTCCATCCCTCCCTCCATTCCCTCCCCCCTCCATTCCCCCTCCATTCCCTCCCCCCTCCATCCCCCCCTCCATCCCTCCCTCCATTCCCTCCCCCCTCCATCCCCCCCTCCATTCCCTCCCCCCTCTATTCCCCCCTCCATTCCCTCCTCCTTCCATTCCCCCCTCCATTCCCCCCTCCATTCCTCCCTCCATCCCCCCCTCCATCCCCCCCTCCATTCCCCCCTCCATTCCTCCCTCCATTCCTCCCTCCATCCCCCCCTCCATTCCCCCTTCCATTCCTCCCTCCATCCCCCCTCCATTCCCCCCTCCATTCCCTCCCTCCATTCCTCCCTCCATCCCCCCCTCCATTCCCTCCCCCCTCCATCCCCCCCTTCATTCCCCCCTCCATTCCTCCCTCCACCCCCCCCTCCATTCCCTTCCCCTCCATCCCCCCCTCCAGTCCCCCCTCCATCCCCCCCTCCATTCCCTCCTCCTTCCATTCCCCCCTCCATTCCTCCCTCCATCCGCCCCCTCCATTCCCCCCTCCATTCCCTCCCTCCATTCCCCCCTCCATTCCCTCCCTCCATTCCTCCCTCCATCCCCCCCTCCATTCCCTCCTGGATTTGACGAAAAGAAGCCGTATGAAAACTGGAAAAATTAAGTGGAAATATGGAGACGGGTGACGAACTTGGACAAGAAAAAGCAAGCGTTGGCTGTGGCTCTATCGTTGACAGGTAGAGCGAGGGATACTGCTTTAGGAATAAATGTGGATGATCTAAATAAGGATGATGGAATGACCACTTTGATTGGGGAACTTGACAAGATTTTTTTGAGAGAAGAGAAGGAACGGGCTTACGAAGCCTATTCTGAGTTTGATCGAATATCGAGGGAAAATGGCGTCTCGATGGTGGACTTTATTGTTGATTTTGAACAGAAATACAACAGGATCTGTAAATTCGAGATGGTTCTGCCCGACGCTGTTTTGGCGTTTAAACTACTGGATACAGCAAGTCTTGATGTGAAAGACAAGCAACTGGCATTGACTGCATGTGGTAAGCACACTTTTGATTATATGAAGTCAGCACTGAAACGCATATTCGGAGAAAAACATGAGCAGAAGGCGGGAGCCATTAACGTGAGTCAGGATGCAGCCTACTACACAGATCAAAGAAAACCGCACCCACGAACCCAAAGTGTGCAAGCTAGAGGACCACTCGCAGGCACAAATCCACTTGACAAGTACGGAAGACGAACAAAGTGTGGGATTTGTCAAAGCACATTCCACTGGGTGAAAGATTGCCCACATAAGAAAGAACACGTAAAGATAACAGAAGAAAATAAATGCACAGAAGAACCTGATGAGTGTAATATAACGCTGTTTTCTAAGGAATCGGATACGGAAATATTCATGGTTGAGGCTCTGGGATCAGCTGTCATTGACACGGCATGCACAAGGACTGTCTGTGGTGAAAAATGGCTGAATAACTATGTAGGGGGACTAAATGAGAAAGAAGTACAGAAAATAGTTAACACAGAGAGTAGCAAGCCTTTCAAGTTTGGGGATGGGCGAGTTGTACATTCGACAAAAAAGGTCAAGATACCAGCCAAGATAGGAGAAACAAAATGCTGTAGACACAGAAGTGGTCCCATCTGACATCCCTTTACTGCTGAGTAAAACGTCGCTAAAGAGAGCAGGAGCTGTGCTGAACTTGGAGAACGATACAGCAATAATGTTTCGGCAACCGATAGCTCTGAAGATGACCTCCTTAGGATACTACTGTCTGAACATAATGGATAATGAGTCACCATGCGATACATATGAGAATGTGGTCCTGGCCATCACAGAGAATATGACTAAGGAACAAAAACACAAAGCTTTACTGAAACTTCACAAGCAATTCGGACATGCATCAGTTGACAAACTGAAGAAGCTGCTGATAAGTGCTGGAAACTCTGATAACGAGAGCACTGCTATTCTAGAGGAGATAGTAGGAAAATGTGAGATTTGTCTTAAGTACAGCAAGCCTAAGCCTAAGCCCAAGCCTGCTGTTGGGTCTGCCCATGGCCTCCCGATACAATGAGACTGTGGCAGTAGATTTACATGAGCTAGAACCGAATGTGTGGTACCTGCACATTATCGATCACTTCACACGCTTCAGTGCGGGTGGCATTGTGACCTCAAAGAAACCAAGTGTGATAGTGAAATGCTTTGGACATTCCTGGATCAGTGTCCATGGTCCACCGGAGCGTCTCTTCAGCGACAACGGTGGCGAGTTCAACAACGAGGAAATAAGAGACATGGCAGAGAACTTCAACATCGAGATAAAGACGACTGCTGGCTATAGTCCATGGAGCAATGGCTTGCTGGAACGCCATAACCAAATGCTCAGAGATAATACTGAAGGTAAAACTTGACAACGGAGTTGACTGGAAAACTGCACTGGATTGGGCACTCATGGCAAAGAACACAGTGCAGAACGTACATGGCTTCAGCCCACATCAGCTGGTGTTTGGACAGAATCCGAACCTTCCCTCTGTGTTAGTGGATCAGCCACCTGCTTTGGAGGGAACTACTATGAGTGCATGGGTGGGACAGCACATAACAGCATTACATGCAGTAAGGAAAGCTTTCATAGAGGCAGAGTGCTCAGAGAGAATCAGAAGAGCTCTACGAAAGCAACTTCGTCAAACAGATGAGAAGTATGAAACTGGGGACAAGGTGTTCTACAAAAGGACAGACTGTGTTGAGTGGAAAGGTCCTGGAGTCGTGATACGACAAGATGGGGTGGTGATCTTTGTACACCATGGTGGGACCTATGTCAGGGTTCATCATTCTAGGTTGCAGAAGGTTGATAAGAGTGAAGTAGGTGCTAGTGAGGGTCTAGAGCACCCTGGGGAGAATGTTACTGAGGGCAATATGAAAGTACCTGTTACTGATAGTGATGTGGATGTTGATAACAATGACAGTGGGAACATACCTGGTACTGATTGTGACATAGATGTTGATATGAACAATGACGGTGAGGCTGGGGGTGTTACAGACAATGATACAGATGTCACTGAGGGTAACAATCATAAGGATAATCAACAGACAGGCATAAGGGTAGCAGCCTCCCTAGGGCTGAAAACAGGTCAAACAATCAGCTTTGTGGATAATGTAACAGATGCGTCTCACAGAGCTAAAGTGATGGGACGAGCAGGAAAGGCTACAGGAAATAACAGAAACTGGTACTGCCTACAGTACTTAGAACTATCTGACATCGCTGGTACTATGGGGTCAGCTGATCTTACTAAGGTAGACAATCTTCAGGTTAATCCACTGGATAGTGTAGAACTATGCTCTGATATGCAGGAAAATGATGTATTAGTCACAGGTGGTGTTTCATTTGATAAGGCTAAACTAGATGAAATAAGTAGCTGGAAGAATGATGGGGTGTTTGAGAAGGTAAAAGATATGGGTCAAAGGCATGTGTCCACTAGACGGGTGTGCACACTGAAAGAAACCCCTGATGGTGTAATACCCAAAGCGCGTCTTGTGGCTAGAGGTTTTGAAGAATTCAACACTAAAGATCTATAGAAGGACTCACCTACATGCTCATCAGAGTCCCTCAGACTACTCATGTCAGGTCTATGTCAGAATAAGTGGCATCAAATAACTTATCCAGAACAAAAGGATTCATCGTATTCTGTGGTCAGCTACAAAAGAACAGCTGGCAGACTGTCTGACCAAAAAGGGAGCCTCTTCCCTGGTATTACTTAAGGCACTGAATAATGGACAATGGAAGCTAGATGACTGAGTCTGACTGTTGATAACTGAGCATGAGCTCATTAAAAATTAATAATTAAAAATTATTGTTGCATACATTGATGCAACTGAGTTGCAACCTGTTGTTGTTTCTACTTGTTTCTGTTCTGTGTAAATGTGTATGAGTTGTCTGTTGTCAGCATATACATTAAGTTTTGCTAATGTTGTCACTTATTGCAAAGCAGTCCCTTCTCCCATGGTTTTATTCATGATGTCATCAGCGATTAGTCAATGTCGACTTGACTTTCATCACAAAACAGCTAACTTCAAAAACTCTTAAGTCATACAACCCCTAACACACACACAAAGTTGCACACACAAACATGCCCGTCCATCCATCCATCCTTTCCCCCACCTACCTTAGCGTCATGCTCCTGCAGGTGTGTTCCACTGGCGTGCAGGTAGTTAAAGAGGTCCTCAGAGGGCAGTGGTCTCTCCAGCATCAGGATCAACTCTTGCTCCACTTCAAACCTTTCATGCAGGGTCACTGCTGCACTCTTCCCCATCACTCCTGGGTGACCTGCAAGCAGCAGAAGCCCCAGTTCCAGGGGAAACCCAAACTTTTACCCATCTCGAGTCTGACAGAGACAAAGAGTTACAATGAGGTTGCTGAGAACCGCCTCAGGTTAAGGATTTTAACAAAAACCCAAGTCAACTTACCTTTATAAGGATTAATTAAAGAACAATGAGAGATAGAGATGTTTTGATTTTAACTATGCAGTTAATGCACTGGGCACTACTGCTTCTGATAAAAAACTAAAAAGTTTCAAAAGATACTGACATTTCAAGAGCTTTTGGGGACAAAAACAATGTCACCATTGTGAAGGTGTCCACCTTTTCTTTGGGAATTTGTAAGGCCACCTTCAGGACAGACACACACAACACCTGTAGTTAAATTATATGCTTTACACTTCTGGTCAAATCTGAATGTCCGACACCTTTTATAAGAGAACACAAGCCGTTTTCTGTACAATCGCTACGTATTTCGTATGCGTAAGGTCACCGAATGTTTGTAATACTCCCACGTGTATTACAAAAAGACTTGAAATGGGCCATTTGAGACTACTGACATTATGTAGACCAGTGACAGACCTTAGTCGGTATGCAGATATTGGATCGTCGACAGCAGAATGGTCACCAGAAACTACAAAGTTATTTTCCTGCAGCTGCACTGCTTTCACACTGCCCAAAAAAACCCGCTAACATGCGCCAATTTACACTGACCAAAGGCGGACATGAGCGGGGTTTTGCCAGTGTGAAAGCAGTAACATGTCCATTTACATTACTGCCACGTGGTAATTAATCAGAGCCTCTGAATAGCACAAAGCCTTTGCATACCAACACGGCCGAATGGGTCTCCATGTTAACTGTTCCAATAGATTTGATCATTCTTCCAACGCATGCCAGGCTAACCACATGCATACAAACCGCTTGTCACTCAACAAGTCAAACAGACTGACGAATGGATGACGTTGCTGACTAGTGAGCCGCTATTGCAGCAGTGTCGTCAACCAGCACTTGCCCCCATCAGCGTTACCGTTGGCCTAACATGACATTTAACATCCTGGGACTTCACAACTATATTATTCATAACTGCCTGGTTTACTACTAACAAAAGACGTGGGATGAGTATTAATCTTAACAATACGACTGGCTATTTCTCGCAAATTCACTGATTACACTGCGGCCGTAACCACGTGACACGTTTTCCTGCGTAGTGGCTGCTTAGCTCGCTCACATACTCAAAACTCTGCGGCCTGCGTCTTTTCCAAACACGAGGCGAAACAAAGAACAGCTCAACACCACATTAGCCAACATCTTACACAATGTGTTAATTACCTCGTCTACTGTATCTGTGGCGAACAAATCCATATTGTACGCGGTCAAAATATGCTTAGTTTCTTTCGTTCGTAAAACGCGCTTACCGAAATAGAAGCCATTTTGTAGATGGTCCCAGGCACGTTCGCAAGCCCCCCCCCCCCACACACACACACACACACACACACACGGGACGTCATTTTAAAGGCCCAGTTGTCCTCCATATGGGAACAGGTCTGAATACAGCGGCATGTACAGTATGAGAGATATGAGCAAAAACGCCATGTCGACTCAAATGAACCGCTGGGTCTCAATGACACAGTAGCTCGCTCAACGGTAAAATGGCTGCCGCAGCCTGTGTGGCACATAACGCGCGGAACATGGCGCCATGCTTGCAGGACAAAAGACAGGTTTTGACCAGTGTCTCTGGCCAGCCCCTCGCTCACAAACCTAACGTTACGTTTCCCAAGTTAAGTGGCGAAGACACGTTCAAGTCGGCGACATTAAAAAAAAACAGCCATTTTAGCTATCCACATACACACAAGTTGTCTTCACTCCAGTTGGTAACCCGTGTTAAGGCCGGCATTAGCTGCTAAGTAGGCGTTATAACCTGATATAAGAAAAAATATGTCCCACAGAATACCACACAAAACAGCTTGCATTGACTTATGTGCACATTACATTAAGTCGCAACGTTATTTCTCAATCAGCAATATTCGGAAACTTTACATCTGGATAAAAATAAAGTTACCTCCTGTCACGACCTCCTAACGAAACGCAGCGGACACGGGCTCGTCACAACATGGCGGCGATCAGGATAATGACCTCCCATCACCCCACGCGTGCGTCCCGCCCCTAAAGCGCCCGCCAATTATATTCAATTTTTAAAAACAGTATTTTATTTCAAATTGTTTATGTGATGAAAGAATACTGTTTCACTTCTTCGTTTTCACATCTAGGCAAATATTACGTGTTATATGGGTCCAAATTAAGTTACCTGAATCTGATCCATCCATTTCCCAAACCGCCTATCCTGCTCTGAGGTGGCGGGGATGCTGGAGCCTATCCCAGCAGTCACTCTGACCTTTCAGGCTAAACACGATTTCATTTCAATTCCATTTAGCTGCAGTTAATTGCGATTACATGCGCTTGACCCATGCCAAACTCGGAATGACACAACTGAATCAGGTGTGTATATATACACTCACTGGCCACTTTATTAGGTACACCTTGCTAGTACCGGGTTGGACCCCCTTTTGCCTTCAGAACTGCCTTAATCCTTCGTGGCATAGATTCAACAAGGTACCGGAAACATTCCTCAGAGAGTTTGGTCCATATTGTCATGATAGCATCACGCAGTTGCTGCAGATTTGTCGGCTGCACATCCATGATGCGACTCTCCCGGTCCACCACACCCCAAAGGTGCTCTATTGGATTGAGATCTGGTGACTGTGGAGGCCATTTGAGTACAGTGAACTCATTGTCATGTTCAAGAAACCAGTCTGAGATGATTCGAGCTTTATGACATGGCGCGTTATCCTGCTGGAAGTAGCCATCAGAAGATGGGAACACTGTGGTCATAAAGGGATGGACATGGTCAGCAACAATACTCAGGTAGGCTGTGGCGTTGACACGATGCTCAATTGGTACTAAGGGGCCCAAAGTGTGCCAAGAAAATATCCCCCACACCAATTACACCACCACCACCAGCCTGAAGCGTTGATACAAGGCAGGATGGATCCATGCTTTCATGTTGTTGACGCCAAATTCTGACCCTACCATCCGAATGTCGCAGCAGAAATTGAGACTCATCAGACCAGGCAACGTTTTTCCAATCTTCTATTGTCCAATTTTGATGAGCCTGTGCGAATTGTAGCCTCAGTTTCCTGTTCCTAGCTGACGGGAGTGGCACCCGGTGTGGTCTTCTGCTGCTGTAGCCCATCTGCCTCAAGGTTCGACGTGTTGTGCGTTCAGAGATGCTCTTCTGCATACCTCGGTTGTAATGAGTGGTTATTTGAGTTACTGTTGCCTTTCTATCAGCTCGAACCAGTCTGGCCATTCTCCTCTGACCTCTGGCATCAACAAGGCATTTTTGCCCACAGAACTGCCGCTCACTGGATATTTTCTCTTTTTCGGACCAGTCTCTGTAAACCCTAGAGATGGTTGTGCGTGAAAATCCCAGTAGATCAGCAGTTTCTGAAATACTCAGACCAGCCCGTCTGGCACCAACAACCATGCCACGTTCAAAGTCACTTAAATCACCTTTCTTCCCCATTCTGATGCTCGGTTTAAACTGCAGCAGATTGACTTGACCATGTCTACATGCCTAAATGCATTGAGTTGCATTGAGTTGCTGCCATGTGATTGGCTGATTAGAAATTTGCATTAATGAGCAGCTGGACAGGTGTGCCTAATAAGGTGGCCGGTGAGTGTATATTGTAGCGAATTCGGGGGTCAACGCAACCACAGGAACTGCCGCGGCCGGGAAGCGAACCCGTATCGCCCGCACCGCAGGAGACATCGCTAACCGCTAGACTACAGGGTCAGACCCGCGAGCCAGCGGCCAGCGTGTCTTCTTATCCATGCACGTTACAATATTCTGATTTTGGGTGGTGATGGATGAGACGCCAGTCAAAGCAGAAAAAATATTTTAAAGTTGAGACTTAACATTTCTGTGTGGTTCACACTTTACAGAACATGTGAGGGCCAGTTAATATAAGATGTCGGCCCACAGTCGGCCCACGTGTTATGCACCATTACAGTGCCACCATTGCCAGACTTGGCCCGCCTTCGGTGAAAACACCACTTGTCGATGGTTTAAGGGCACATTTCGGCCAGAGTCGTCAGCTATGTGGGAGGTGATTCTGGATGTATTCAAGAGCTTTTGTGGATTAAAGTGTTGTTGAAGTGTGATCATTATAGAATAATTCATAACCCAAACCGCTCATCCTGCTGTCAGGGTCGCGGGGATACTGGAGTCTATCCCAGCTGTCATTGGGCGGCAGGCAGGGAGACACCCTGGACATGCCGCCATGCCATCATAGGGCAGGAATATTAGTCTAACTGTTCTAATATCAGCTGTTCCACCATGGTTACTACCTCAACCAGCAGTAGATTTCTCTATATTGGATGGTTTACACTCAAAAAGAAACACGGTCAATGTGCAGGCTTATGTGGACACTGTTATAAATAAAATATATGAACACTATTTACGTTAATACTAATTAGGATATTGTAATATATCCATACTCCCGCTAAGAGGCGCTGCTGTTTTCAGGAGTTTCCGGGCTGTGGAGTTCTCTCATGGATGTATTAAAGTATTATAGTTCTACTATAATACTTCCTTGGGTTCTCTTTTTTTTTTTGTGAAGATTTTTTTTTAACAATTTCAAACTTACAAACAACATGGCAATAACATTTCCATGTTCGCACAATAGGACCTGGTGCATACAAAGGAAAGATTGAAAAAAATAAAACAAACGAGAGGTTGAAATAACATCAATATAAAATACATAAAATTAAACAGGGCTAGGGCTTTTTGGTTAATTATATTCTTCTATTATACTAAAAAGTTTTACTGCATTTTTTATTTTCATGACTTTAAGGGCCTTTGTATAAGCAAGAAACTCTCTGCGAAATACACAAAAGTCAGGTTTCACTTTCACATATTTTGATTTGTGTTTATAACATTTCCCGAAAATAAGAACGTCGTTGACTAAAAAGTCATCGTTGCTATTGTCCATGGCAAGTCAATAAACAATGTCCTTCAGAGAAAAGTTTTCCAGTTGGAAAACCCTTGGGTAAAGCCAGTCATGTATATCAAGCCATAAAGTTTCATAATTCACACATTGGAAAAATAAATGATCAGTCGTTTGAGCATCATCACAAAATACACAATTATTGGTTTCAATTCCAAATCGCTGTCGTAACAATTCACTGGCTGGATACACTACATTTAAAAATTTAAAATGGATTTCCTTTGCTTTGGGATTTATGGGGAATTTAAGATATTTAGTTAGTAACATGTGAATAGTTCTTTGAGTAGACTTGTGAAATTGAGTTTCTGTAAGATACTATAGAGTTTGAAATGTTATTAAACATATTTATAATTGTTTTATTTGGGAATCTGACTTCATTAAAATCACAGCCTCCAACTAAAAGTTGTGGGAGACAAGGGGTGATAGAGTAGAATATGTTAAAATTCCTTTGATTAATAGATTTAGGGATTGCTTTAGTTATAGATTTAAATACGTAACGGTTTCCAATTAAATCATATTTAAGGCAGAAACTCTCAAACGATATGATACAGCCACTACTATCAACTACGTAATTGGGTCACTGACCAAAAACCTTTCACCATCCAGTCCTTGTTATAAAATGATTTCTTTTTAACCATAATATATCTATTATTCCATAATGGTGTATTATGTGGGGTGAAATTGCGATTGTATAAGAGTTTCTAATATAAAAAGACCTGCTGGTGAACAAGGGAAAATTCAATCGGGAGTCTTTGAATACTGAAGTCACATTTAAGTAACAATTCTATACTTCCCAACTTCTTAACTGTTTCTCTGGGAAAATGGAACCAAAAGCTATTGTTGTTCAGAAAAGACTTTAGCCAATTGATTTTCAACGTTCCATTTACAAAATCAAAACCGATAGCTTGTAGGCCTCCATCTTTAAAATCTCTGCTCTCTTAACTTAGTGGATTTTCATTTTCCAAAGATAATCAAAACTGACCTGATAGATCTTTTTAATAGCTCTACTTGGAATAGCCATCGAGTATGCCAGATACATGCACCTTGAAATGCTTTCCGTTTTAGTCAAAAAGATTCGACCTAATAAACTAATGCCTCTCCATAACCAAGAGTTAAGTCTAGTTTGGCATTCATCCACTACCTTCCACACATTCATATTTTGATACATATTTATGTCCAAGTACTAAACAGTGGATTTTACAGAAATGCTGTATGCCTCTGTTAAATGACTTTGATGAACTGGCATTAGCTCACACTTGTTCAAATTTAACTTTAGACCAGAGGCTTTGGAGAAAAATCTGAATCATTTGAAGTATTCCGGGGACTTCAGTTAGCTGCTTCATAAAGATGGTTGTATCATCTGCTAACTGGCTAATGATTACTGGTTTCCCAAGTACATCTAATGGAGTGATAGTTGAATTTTTAATAAAGACAGAAAGCATTTCTGTAGCAATTATAAAGAGAGAAGGGGAAATGGGACAACCCTGTTTAACGCCGCGTTTGGTTATAAATCGGGGTGACGTACCTCTTGGTAAAGAGACTGAACAATTTGTATTTTCATAGAGATTCATGTTTTGAAACTTATCCCCAAAACCTAATAACATTAAACAATGGCATTTTTTTTTGAAAAAAGTGCTCAATTGAATCAAATGCTTTATAAAAGTCAAGAAATAGAATAAAACCATCATCTTCTATTAAATGTCTATAATCTAAAAGATCAAGCATTAAGCAAATATTGTTGTGAATGGATCTACCCTTCATAAAACCAGGTTGAGAATCCCTTATAATTTTATGTAGATTCTTTTTTAACCTATTAGCATAAATAAGGGTCACGATTTTGTAGTCGTTGTTGAATAATGTGATTGGTCTAAGATTATCTAATATTTTGGGGTCCTTATGAAGCTTGGGAATTAAAGTTATTATAGCTTGTTTCATAGTGGAAGGAAATTTAATATTGTCAGTTGATTCTTTTAACATAAGAGAGAATGCAACTTTAATAAGTCCCAAAAATGTCTATAGAAATTGGCAGTAAGTCCATCCCTACCTAGAGATTTGTCTAAAGACAAACTCATTACTGCTTTATCCAGCTCATCTGAAGTAATTCCAGCATCACACAACCATACGAACACATCAACAATACAGAGAATACGAGCTTTGATATTGTTGAAGAAGTCAGCATCCTGAACAGAAAAGGTTGAAGAATACAATTTACTGTGTTAGTAATTAGTATTAGTATTGAGTAGCAGCAGAATACTTCACAACTGCTATCATTAAACGTTTATTGACATGCTACAGTACCAGAGAAAAAGTTAAATCTATGTTAACATTATTTTATTATAATGTTAAACTTTATTTCACTCTCTCTCTCTCGCACACGTAAGGAATCCAGCTTTGGTAAGGAATGAGCTTTGGCTCAAGATAAATCAAACAATAGCAAACAAACAAACCAACACAAAACCAATTTCTGTCACGTATCTGGAAAGAACCCAAAAGCAGACGGGACAAGCAGGTAAGGGAAGAAATCAAGTCTTATGGCCGGACTCGATGAAGCAGCAATCATTGGCAACGCTGTCTTCGGGAGGGGGGCGGAGTCGGCTTGTGTTCGTCACGTCAATGCGTCTCTGTGTGTGTCGGAAAAAACAGTGCTTCGGCTTGGAGTCGCCTTGTCACCAAAGTGGGGAGGCGCTCTCCTTCCAGACTGCCGGCCCTCGGACAGATGCAGTTGGCGAACGCATGCAGTACGAGGGTGGGTGTTTGAATTAAAATAGGGATCGATTGGCCACTAAATTGGGAGAAAAAAGGGAAAAATCCAAAATACATTTAGAAAAAAAAAAAAAAAAGAAATCAACTCTTCATTCAAGTGGCCCATCCCAGGGGTAGAGCAGGAGTTGGCTCAGTGGCAGGTAGACTGGCAGGCACAAGTCCATCAATGGCTACGTTCCAGCCAACACTGGTCCACAGTGGAGGCTTTTTAAGGGTGACGCCGATTGCTTGATGGCCAGCTGCTGTGCCGGGGTGAAGGAGGGGTCAGCAGGTGTCCAGGGAGAAGAGGGGTTAGGCTTGGGCTTTTGGCTCATGACTTCTATTTATTTAGCACTGGCCTACTGATCTGAGGAATGCTATAATGCTCGACTTCACTCAATGTGGCCAGGGGTGCTCGGGTTGGACCCGTCAAACTGGGCAGTGCTGGCCGCTGAATGTGGCCGAGGCTCGACAATGTATGTGGGCAGGGGTGGTCGCGCTGGCACTACAATCAAGCCCAAAGTCGCGCGACGTTTCGCTGTTTATGTACCTTCTTCAGGCGAGGCCTTATTCAACTAAGAGAGGCAGGGTTAAGCTTAAGGTTAGGGTTAGGCTTTTAAATCCGCATTCCCAAATACATTGCAATTAACCTTGTGCACTGTCCATCGACATGGTGTTTAGATGGCGGCCACAGTCCCCCACCAACTACCCCACCGTCCCACGCAATCCAAAAATTCAATGGCAGCTAATAATGGTCCCTCAGTTTGGCTCAGTCGCATCATCGGGACCCCAATTTGGTCCCCTGTTTCACTACAACAAAGCCCAAAGTCGCGCGACGTTTCGCTTTTCTTCAACCCTCTTCAGGCGAGGGTTTAGACTTTTCTACGAGCGGCATGTCGGTGGCCTTCTAAGGCTCGTGAAAATCAAATCACTTGATTGGAAGCTGCCAATTTGCCATAACAATATGGAAGGACCTCTAAAATCTGTTGTACATACTTTGTGCTACTGCACTTACCAGCATGCTTTGTGTCTTGCACATTTCCTATGTTCTTGTGGGTTTCGAAACATGTGAACCAATGGAATGTATTTGCTCTTTGTATTTTTATTCGAATTTTGTTATTAGCCAATGATGTGGTGTGGAGTTGTTATGCCCGCGAAATCACGAGCTTCGCAACAGTCCATCTCCTCACGGAGAGGGAGGAGTTAGGCAGCCCGAGTGAGTACGACGAAGAGAGAGGGCCATTTTTCTGCTGCTCCGTCTAAGTACCCGTTTCGCGGAGACTTTATACACAGCCCGTGTACTAGGCCCGCATTTGAGGTCAGGAGTGTTGCGATTGGCCCGCGGTCGTATGCTTGCTGGTGGGCTTTGTTTTAGTATGCCGATTATTTTGTTTATGCCCCATAGCCAGTGTCGCCGCTAGCTAGCTAAGTGCATTTAGCATCCAGTGCTAGTGTGTTAGCTAGCCGACTAGAGTTGTGGAGGCTAGTCAGAAGTCATCGGGCTGCGCTGGACGGTGATCTAACTAGGGGAGCCGCTCTGCTCCATTCCTGGGACCTGTCTGCTATCCAAAGAGGACTCGCTTCATCTGCTCTATCTTCGCCAGGGTTGTTTGAACATTGCAACCTTTGGCCATCTTGCGGCGGGTGGAGGCTGCTACCGGGGAGCCGACACCTGCCAGCTGCTAGGCTAGCACTACGCCTTCCATCCTCTGGACTGCACACAGCCTCCCGGTCGAGGGGGCGATGGGTTGTGAGTAACCCGAAAATTTCATTTATACTCACACACACACGCACACTTTTATCTCGTCGCCTGGGCATCGTAGCGGTGGCTGCCTTGCCCTCCGCTCAGAGAGCTGCTTTAATGTGCACCAACGGGCCCCAACGGAAAGTGCTGGGTATTTGTGTGTTCTTTTGATACTTTCTTCCTGTTTATTGTGACCGCTTGTCCCACCCTGTGTAATTTCAATTAATGTTTATTTAATCAGCAATACTACACTCGTGTGGTACTCTCTCTCTCTCTCTCTCTCTCATTATTATCAAATAAATCCTATTATTATTAATTATATTTCGGGTGTATTGGCAGCTCATTTTCCGCATATGCAAAGCCTAGGTTACTTATAGAGTGCTGGTAATAAGCTTGTACAGTAATTCAGTACACAGCAGAGTTATAAGATCTGCATTAACCACGTGTTTGTTTCATTCTGGGAAGATATACCATTCACCAGCCTTAGCTAAGTGTAGTATTTTCACAGTGGAGGCACCGCGCTACTAAATTGATTATTATCTTGGTTAATTATTTCTATTATCAATTATCACTAATATTGTCATTAGTGGCACTAGCCTACTAGTACACAGGAGGTTCAGCCAGCTCACCATTCCACCGCTGAGAACTCAGGATCCTGTTGCGCTATTGATTTGTATTGTAACACTTTAGTAACTGGTAGCATTAGGCTTTTGTCTTGTTTAAATGTGCTTGGCGTTGCCCGCCAGTGAAAAAGGGGTTACAAATAGCTTTACACTAGTCCAACTCACCGAGCGGGGGGGCTACGTCCCTCTTTGTCGGAGTCCCTCGTAAAAAGAGAGAGTGAACCACAGCTCCGCCTCTAAATACGTCACTGGGAAATATGACACCACCTCCGGTGGGCGTGTGCTTTCGCCCGGGACAGACGTTCCCTGACCATGCCGTTGTCCCGGGAAAATGGACCCGCCCATCTGTTGGATCGCCAGGTCTTTCTCCGGAAACACCGGATGACGACCCATTCGCCGGGGAGGTAGGAATGGAGAACCTTCTCAGCTGGGGTGGGGAGAGCAGCTGCCACCTGTTTGGGAGACTTGGGAGAGAGCAGAGGAGAGATTACAGCAGTGCTGTAGCATAGCATGCTCGTAAAGAGCGGTTTGGGGAAGAGCTCCCGGCGCAGGGCCCGTTCCCATGGTCGGAGGCCGTCCCATGACAATCTCAAAAGGACTAAGCCCTGCTCTGGAGTGTCTTTGTCGCACGCGCATGTACATAAGTACCAGAGGACGTAAGAAACTGTCTCTGTTGCCAGAGAGCACCAAAGTCCACGCCGAAAGCGTAGCGTGAATCCGTGTAGATGGTGACAGACCAGCCAGCTGCCAGCTCGCAGGCCGCAGAGAGGGCCGTGAGTTCAGCAGCCTGTGCAGAGAGGTGAGAGGGCAATGAGCTGCAATTAAGGCAAGCGGAGGCAGAGCATACGGCCCAACCAACCTGACATTGGCCGGTGGTAAGACAGCGGGAAGCCGACCCATCCACAAAAAGGACAACGGCAGGGTTGGCAAGAGGAGTGGAGCTGAGATCAGGCCGAGGTGAACAAACAGCAGAGACAGCTGCAACGCAGTCGTGTGGTTCACCATCGTCTGGTGAGGGAAGAAGGGTGGCGGGGTTAAGGACAGCGCAACGTTTGACAGTGATGGTGGGCATGTCAAGGAGCACAGTGTTGTAACATAGCCACCGGGCTGCGGACAGCTGTGACCTTTTCTGTTCAAGTAGGAGGACCGGGACCGCATGGGGAACCAGGAGAATAACGTCGGAGTACCCCACGATGTCTCGCGAGGCCATCACAGCCTTTTCAGCAGCAGCGACGGCTCGAAGGCAGCGAGGCAAGCCAGCCGCTACCGGGTCAAGTTTGGCGGAGAAGTAAGCCACAGGGCGCAGCTTGCAGTCCCCCATGAGACTGACTGCAAGAGGACGGAGATCATGCAGCCGTTGCGCTCATCCACAGTTTGAGTGAATGCTTGAGCGGGCTCCGGATAGCCAAGAGTTGGTGCGATTTGGAGCTGGACTTTCAGTCCCTCAAAGGCTTTAGTTGCCTCTGGGGTCCACAAGAGGACCTGTGAGGCGGGTGCATGAGAGTCAATGAGGGCCCGAAGGGGTTTGTCAAAGGTTGCAAATGCCGGAACGAACAAGCGACACAGTAGGAAGCCATGCCTAAGAACAGGGTATCTGCAGGTTTCACTAAGTTAATTTTAAGACTTTTTAAGACCTTTTTAATGCCACTTGGATCGGAATTTAAGACCAAGATCTACAACAAAATATATACATATGGTTGGTAAGCCCTAACGCCCAACAGCTGAATATTTAAACATTTGATTCGCGCGAGTGCAGTTTTATCGAAATGGTTAAACAAATGTATGTTTTGTGACACGCTGATGTTGTAACCGCATTTCTTGACGTTCAGACCGAATATTTAAAGATTTGATTCGCGGAATTTCGCGCGATTGCAATCAGATAAGCTGAAGTCCTCCTCCATGTTGAAAAAGCTGCCAGAAACTACACGCTGCTGTGACTGGTTGATTCGCTGTGAGCATTTGATGACAAAACAACGAATCACAGCAGAGCGCGCAGCGGAGGTCCCTCCCCCCTCCATCTGGCCGATCAATTCTAGCATCAACTTTTCTTCTTCTTCTCTCGGCTGCTATTTTGTCATGACTTAGTTAGCTTTTGTCCGCCAAATTCTGTATAGGCTATACCATTTAGCAATTAACCGCTCAGTAAAACCAACATCGGTATTCTTTTCGATAACTAGTTACATTAATATTACCTACAACCGTGAGTTGCAGGTAATATTGCCATGGTATCGCATCATCCAGGTCATTTCTTTGTCTATGGGGGATACATATTTGTTTTAATTACAGGGAATAGCATGCTATAGGTAACAGGTGCGCCTGATACGAACCTGGAATTCATGAAAATAGCATGTGTGTTAGAGTTTGTGGGAGACCCCAAGCGCACGACACCAGACAGAGATGGGGTTAGCCGAAAACTGGCGTACTTTATTCAAACATAGGAAGGCAATGAGCGACAAGGAAAAAACGGAAAGTCCAAGGGGGGAAAAAACTCGCGGGTAATCCAAACGGGAACAAGGCAGGATACTTCCACGGGGAAACCTTGCAAGGGAAAAACATGAACCAAGGGCTGGGATGAGTTCGTAGAGAAAAGGACCGTGAGAGGAGAGTCGCCGCTACTGCGGGGAGGTAACAACACGAACTGACAACGGGCACGTGGGAGGCCACCAAACTTAAGCCCAGCCCTGATGACTAAGCCCGGCCCTGACGAGCCGATTGGCTGCCGGCGTGGGGTGGGCGGGCCACGGTGCGGGGTGGGCGAGCCATAACACTTGTTTCCCTTTTATTTTCTTTTTTTCCCCTCAAAATTCACAGAGTCCCTGGCCTCAGGAATCATAAGGCCCTCGTCTTCCCCGGTGGCAGCGGACTTCTTTTTTGTGGCAAAGAAGGAGGGCAGCCTGAGGCCTTACATAGATTATCGAATGCTACATAACATCACGGTGAAAAATAAATATCCACTCCCCCTTATGAGTTCCACGTTCGAGCCACTCACTCACGCCACGGTGTTCACGAAGCTGGACCTGCGCAGCGCATACCACCTGGTGCGCATCCGGGAAGGGGATGAATGGAAGACGGCCTTCAACACCCACCTAAGGCATTTCGAATACCTCGTTTTGCCCTTCGGCCTGACCAACGCCCCGGCCGTCTTCCAGGCGTTGGTCAACGACGTGCTCCGGGACATGCTGAACACGTTCGCGGTGGTGTACCTGGATGACATCCTCGTGTTCTCCAGGACTGAGGAGGAACACCACCAGCATGTCCGCCTGGTCCTCCAACGGCTGCTGGAGAACAGGCTCTTCGTGAAAGCCGAGAAGTGCGTGTTCCACTCCGCCTCCGTGGAGTTCCTTGGCCACATCGTAGAGAAGGGGCTCGTCCGCACTGACCCCAGGAAGACCCGAGCGGTGGAGGAGTGGGCACGGCCCACTAACAGGACGCAACTCCAGCACTTCCTGGGGTTTGCAAACTTCTACCGGCGCTTCATCAGGGGGTTCAGCCGTGTGGCCGCCCCCCTCACTGCACTCACCTCCAACCTCCGCCCCTTCTCCTGGACCACGGAGGCAGAAGCCGCCTTTTGGCCCTGAAGAGGCTGTTCACAACGGCTCCGGTGCTCGCCCACCCGGACCCGTGCAGGCAGTTCATCGTGGAGGTGGACGCATCGGACACGGGCATCGGAGCCGTCCTCTCCCAGCGGTCGGAGGAGGACCAGAAGATCCACCCGTGCGCCTTCTTCTCCCGGCGTTTCAGTCCTGCGGAGAAGAATTACGACATCGGCAACAGGGAGTTGCTGGCCGTCCACGCCGCCCTAGAGGAGTGGAGACACTGGCTGGAGGGAGCAGGGCAGCCGTTCATCGTATGGTCCGATCACAAGAACCTGACCTACGTGCGGACGGCTAAGAGGCTCAACCCCAGGCAGGCGCGCTGGGCTCTCTTCTTCAGCCGGTTCGACTTCACCCTCACCTACCGCCCGGGCACCAATAACGTCAGGGCAGACGCCCTCTCCCGTCTGTTTCCCGAGGGGTCCCATGACGCCCCAGACACCATCCTTCCCCCGGACCGGGTGGTGGGTGTCGTCACCTGGGCCATCGAATCGGTGGTGAGAAGGGCCCGGCGCGCCCAGCCCGACCCAGGCAATGGACCCCGGAACCGGCTATTTGTGCCTCCCTGTGTCCGGCCCCAGGTGCTGGAGTGGGGCCACTCCAGCCATCTTGCCTGCCACCCCGGTGTCTACTGAACGGCGGCCTTCATCCGCAGGGGTTTCTGGTGGCCCACCATGGAGGCAGACACCAGAGAGTTCGTGGCAGCCTGCACCACCTGCACCCGCAGCAAGGCTCTCCATCGCCCTCCAGCAGGTCTCCTGCGCCCCCTTCCTGTCCCCGGCCGACCTTGGTCCCACATTGCAATGGACTTTGTAACTGGCCTCCCCGTGTCGCAAGGCAATGACACCATTCTGACCATTGTCGACCGGTTTTCCAAGGCCGTCCACTTTGTTGCCCTCACCAAACTCCCCTCTGCAGCCGAGACGGCGGACCTTCTCGTCTCCCACTTCGTCCGACCCCATGGGATTCCCCTGGACATTGTCTCTGACCGTGGTCCCCAGTTCACTTCGAAGGTATGGCAGGCCTTCTGTAAGGGGATTGGGGCCACGGTCAGCCTCTCCTCCGGGTATCACCCCCAGACCAATGGGCAGGCAGAGCACCTGGAGGCGGCTTTGCGTTGTGTTACCACCAGCAACCCCGCCTCCTGGAGCAAGTACCTGCCCTGGGTGGAGTACTCGCTCAACTCCATGGAGAGTTCGGCTACCGGTTTGTCCCCCTTCGAGTGTTCTCTTGGCTATCAACCTCCTCTGTTCCCCCATCAGGAGTTGGAGGTGGCGGTCCCGTCCACGAGGGCCCATCTCCGCCGATGTCGGCGCGTTTGGAAGACTGCCCGGGCCGCTATGTTGCGAGCTACAGAGCGGGCCCGGCGCAGCGCCAACCGGCGGAGAGTGCCGGCTCCAGCTTATCGACCTGGCCAGAAGGTATGGCTCCTGGCCCGGGACCTGCCCTTCCCTACCCTCAACCGGAAGCTGGCTCCCCGCTACGTCGGTCCCTACACCATCGACCGCATCGTCAACCCTTCGGCGGTGCGTCTCCATCTCCCTACCTCACTCAAGATCCATCCCGTCTCCATGTCTCGCGCCTCAAACCGGTAGCCACCAGCCCCCTGTCTCCCCCTGTCCAAGCTCCTCCACCCCCCAGGGTCCTCGACGGTGGTGACATGGTCTGGGATGTCGACCAGCTGCTCGCCGTACGCAGCTGGGGGCGTGGGTACCAATACCTGGTGGACTGGGTTGGCTATGGGCCCGAGGACCGCAGCTGGGTTCCCCGGTCCTACCTGGCCGACCCCGCACTCCTGGAGGAGTTCTATCGGGCCCACCCCAACGCCATCGGACGGTCGCCCGGTGTCTCCCGTAGGAGGGGGGGTCCTGTTGTGGTGACACCGCCCCGAGCTGCCTCCCCGGCACGTTCAAGCCACTCCCCCAGCTCGGACGTGCCGGAAACATCCGAGCGCTCGGCTCGCGCTCTGAGGAGACGAGCGCTGCACTGCACCAGGTGTTTGCCATCATCCATCAGGCACACCTGTGGCAATCAGGCAGCCTTCTACAAGAAGCCTCCCAGAACGTCTCTCTGTGCTTCGACGTACTGAACCCTGCGGTAAAGTTCTGACAAGCCCTCCAGCGTTCCTTGCATTCTGTTTATTCCCCAGTGTCTTATCTTCGTGTCTCTGTTTCCTCCCAAGACTCTCCCTCCGCGATTTCCACGGCTCCCCGCGTCTCCCTCGTCCCCAGCGACCTTCACGTTTTCTCCCCGGACCTCTCCTGCGATCTCCCCCCTTGTCCCTCTATCTGGACCCCTCCCTTCCGACTCGACTTCCCGGATCTCGGACCTGGACTTTCTCGGACAACCCCTCTTGGATCACGGACTGGACTTTCTTGCCAGGTGCACGCACATTTTTTCAACACCTCCTGGTCATTTACATACCGCACCACACATAGGCTAAAAACACTCACGCATAGTTATACACGCAAACCACGGGACACCACACATAGTTTATTCACACATCCCACTAACAGAACGCCTTTTTCACCATACATTTCCCTCCCACAATAAAACGACCGGGCGGCATCTCGGTGGCCTTCTAAGGCTCGTAAAAATCAAATTAACAATCGAAAAAATAGCCAACATTAGTCCAACTCACCGAACAGCGGGCGACGTAGTTCTGCCGGACTCCGTCGAAAAGAGAAAATGGAGCTCCGCCTCTAAATATAAACTGGGAAATATGACACCACCTCCGGTAGATGGCACGCTCTCCGGAAAAGGCGGCCCCCCACGCCGTTGTCACGGGAAACGTGACGCGACATCCGGCAAACGCGCGCCCTCCCCACAGACGGAAAAAAACAGAAAGGGGGAGGAAAAAAAGAAAAAAAAAAGAAAAAAAGGGACAGTGTGTTTTTTCCAGAGACGGGTTAGGGTTAGAGTTATAGGACCGTGTGTCCGAGGAAAGTGACGTGTTGTTGACAAAATTGGAGTTTGGAGAGACTAGCTTGGTGACCTTCTTGGGCCAGATGGCGTAAGAGAGAGACCGAGTCACGGCTGCACTGCGTTGTGGTGGGGGCACAAAGCAGGAGGTCGTCGACGTACTGCCATAGGGTTGAGCCGCGCGTCAGCGTAAGTGTGCTAAGGCTGTCTCGAAGCGCCCCGTTGTAGATCGTGGGGCTTTCACAATCGCCCTGACACAGCCTTGTCCATGTGACCGTCAAATAGGAACGCAAACCAGAACTGGCCGTCAGGATGAACAGGGACGCTGAAGAAAGCGTTGGCAAGGTCCACAACGGTAAACCGCCGTGCAGAAGGGGGAACCTGAGACATAAGGGTGTAGGGATTGGGGACGCAGGGCGTGCGGGCCCTGACAGCTGCATTTACTGCCTGAAGGTCTTGAACGAACCTCCATTCAGTGGGCTGTCCGGGTGGGCGTATCTTCTTCGCGGGGAAGATGGGAGTGGAAACCGGGGAGGTGGGGAAAGGGACAATTATGCCCTTGACACGCAAGGCATTGAATACAGGGCAGATGCCATTAACCGCTTCCGGTTTCAAAGGGTACTGAGGTTGGTGGGGACGGAAGTCGGATTTCGGGGTAATGATGACGGGCTCACAATTACGTATGAGACCTACATCCTATTTCCCGTCAGCCCAAAGATGGGAGGGGATGTTGTGAAGCTGCGGAGCAAGTGCAGTGTGTGTGTGTGTGCCAGTGTATGGGCCTCAGTCACTGACGGTGAGGGGGCGGACAGAGCCAACATTCGTGGCGTCACCGCAACGGTGGCGCTGACGTCTACCCGGTATAATTTTAGTGAGAGGTACCAGTCGCGTGAAGAGTCGGCGGGAAGCCAATCTGACGCCAGAGAAGCTTGTCGCGCGAGTGGACCCGTATCTGTCCACTGGGAACCCCGTGGTTTTACCAAGGAGACGTGCGGGACCGAGTCATCAACCGAAAACAACGCAGTTTGGTCGTTGTCTAATGTACACGTGACATGAGCGGTGCAGTGTAGGTTGTCCGCTGTCATGTAGGTCGATGCGTCCCCTGTTGTGGTGTGTGAGCAAGGGAGCAGAGCCACTGTGTGTATTGGGAGGCGGTAGGAGCCCACATGTAGACCCGTAGAGGGAGGGCGGGGTTATGTGTATGCAAAAAAATATTCGCTGCTGGTAACGAAGTGATGTACAGCCCTGATGAGGTGGAAACAACAGAGATGCCCAGTTGGATCATGCCATCTCTATCCAACAATTTAAATGGGCAGTTATCAGAAATTAAAACAGGCAATTTTGTTGATGAGCTGTCATCCAGGCAAACAAGCGCACAGGAATGGATAATGGCTCCGTGACACACCTACCACTCGCAACAGTGGAGAGGACCGTTTGGCCGCTCCGTGTTAACCGTGGCCGGCCGATAGGCGGTTCTCACCACCGTTCGTGTGGCTCCCGTGTCTAACAAGAAAGGCAGCTCAGCATTTGCAAGACGCAAGGTTATCATTGGCAGTTTTCGGAAAGCTAGCTCATGAGATACATACTGTCCAACTGGGGAAGCTAACAGCAAAGCAGAGTCTTCATTGCAAATCAGTGTATTTGGTTGTGTCTGTGCATTCATACGACCTGATGTGGCAGCAGATGTGTCCAGGACCCCCTCCTCCTCCTCCCGTGTCGCCTGTCAGTCCGAACTCCGGTATGAGCCTCCCCGTGGGGCCCACTGGTTGTGAGGTCCGTTGCTCCATCCTCGGCCTCTTCCGCGCCTTTGGTTGATGCCCTTGACGGAGTGGACAGTCTTCAGCCCAGTGACCGGGCTGGCCACATGTGAAGCAGCAGTCGTCACCCGGTTGGGGGCCGCTGGGCTGGGCGTGTTGTCACGGGTTCTGACATCGTGAACGGTCCCCGGGTCTGTCCTGTTGCACAGGTTAGTAGGGTGAAGGAAGCCGCTGCGGCACCATGGAGGAGAGAGAGAGAGGTGCGATGTTTGTCCTGAGCCTGCCTTGCCTTCTGTTCTTCTTCCTTTTTCTGCATTTGATCGTGGGCATGATCAGCATGTCTCAGCAAGTCTTCCAGTCGTCTCTTTCCGTATCCTACGCAGTGTGTTTCTATGGCTTTCCTAACTCCGTCCTGCAGGCCGACCAGGAAATGTTTGCAGAGGTGAGTGTTGTGGCTACACCGCCCCGAGCTGCCTCCCCGGCACGTTCAAGCCACTCCCCCAGCTCGGACGTGCCGGAAACATCCCAGCGCTCGGCTCGCGCTCTGAGGAGACGAGTGCTGCACTGCACCAGGTGTTTGCCATCATCCATCAGGCACACCTGTGGAAATAAGGCAGCCTTCTACAAGAAGCCTCCCAGAACGTCTCTCTGTGCTTCGACGTACTGAACCCTGAGGTAAAGTTCTGACAAGCCCTCCAGCGTTCCTTGCATTCTGTTTATTCCCCAGTGTCTTATCTTCGTGTCTCTGTTTCCTCCCAAGACTCTCCCTCCGCGATTTCCACGGCTCCCCGCGTCTCCCTCGTCCCCAGCGACCTTCACGTTTTCTCCCCGGACCTCTCCTGCGATCTCCCCCCTTGTCCCTCTATCTGGACCCCTCCCTTCGGACTCGACTTCCCGGATCTCGGACCTGGACTTTCTCGGACAACCCCTCTTGGATCACAGACTGAACTTTCTTGCCAGGTGCACGCACATTTTTTCAACACCTCCTGGTCATTTACATACCACACCACACATAGGCTAAAAACACTCACACATAGTTATACACGCAAACCACGGGACACCACACATAGTTTATTCACACATCCCACTAACAGAACGCCTTTTTCACCATACATTTCCCTCCCACAATAAAACCCCCCTTTGTAGACTTAGAAGTCATCTCGTGTCTGTCTGTCTTGGGTTTCGCCACACGGGTCAGGTTCTGGTGCGCGAGCACAACAGAACGTCGGAGCCATTATGGACCCAGGCAAACCCAAGGAGCGGACGGTCCCTGTGACGCCCCAGAGCCCCGTCCCCCTAGAGGCAGTAGTAAGAAGTCACAGTTGCCAACTTGCCTCTCTCCGCTCAGAGCTCACTACTGCCTTCACTCGTGTCACCGCAGAGATCAGCGATCTTCAGTCCGGCTCCAAGGCCGTGACGAGCGCGTTAGATGCCCTCACCGCGCAGATCGCTGCACTCTCCACAGCGGTCTCCAGGATGAGCGACCACCCTGCCCTGGCCTCGGTCTCTGCCCCCAGCTCGGCCTTCGGTTTCCCCGTTCCTGGTCCCGACGTTCCCCCTCCTCCGAGTCAACCCCCACTGGACCCCCGGTGCGAGCCTAACTTCCCCTGCCCCAAGGCCTTCGGTGGGGAGTTCGAGCTGTGCAGGGGTTTCCTTGGTCAGTGTGAGCTCCTGTTCAAACACCAGCCAGCCAGGTATAGGACAGGAGAGACCAAGGCAGCCCTTGTCATGTCCCTCCTCACCGGCAAAGCCCTCAGCTGGGCCATAGCGGCGGTAGGCCTTACCGAGCAGCTCGCCTCGGACTATGGTGCCTTCCGCCGCGAGTTCAATCTGGTGTTCGACCACCCAGCTGACGGGCAGGACGCTGCCGGCCGCCTCCATTCCATCCAACAGGGAGCCAGGTCGGTGGCAGATTATTCCTTGGAGGTAAGGATACTCGCGGCAGACAGTGGGTGGGATGACAAAGCGCTCAAGAGCGCGTACAGGAGGGGGCTGAGCGACCCGTTCAAAGATCTCATCGTTCGGGACCGCCCTGCCTCCTTCAACGAACTCGTCACCCTCGCCCTCCAGATGGACGAACGGCTGCAGGAGCGGCGCCAGGAACGCGCCCCGCGCGCTGGCCCCTCCCATAGACTAACCCCCGTCCGTTCTACCGGTGCCTTCCCTGGGTCAGCGTACCGTGGGCTCTCTCCACCCTCACACTCCCCCTCGCAACCCTGGGTGGCTTCTGGATCCAGGCCGGAGGAGGAGCCCATGCAGTTGGGTCGGTCACGGCTCCCGCTGGAGGTTAGGGAGCAGAGGATGCGTGGCCACCTCTGCCTCTACTGCGGGAGGTCGGGCCACTACATCAAGGCCTGCCCGACTCGCCCAAAAAGGCCCGGCTCACTAGTGAGGGGTGTCCTAGTGAGCCTGACGACCCTTCCTCAGCCCCAGCCCAAGAAGGAGCACAACCACCTTTTTCCGGTCACTCTCACCTGGGGTAACGACTCACTGTCTGTTGGTGCACTCCTGGATTTGGGGGCGGACGAGTGTTTGATGGACATCTCGCTGGCCCGGCAGGCCGGCATTCCACTCGTCCCCCTAGACACACCCCTCACAGCCCAAGCCCTAGATGGTCGTTCACTTGGTAAGATCACACATAGCACTGCTTCCCTCACCCTCACCCTTTCGGGTAATCACGTGGAAGCTATCCGTTTCTTGGTTTTGCACGCCCCCACAGCGCCCCTGGTGCTAGGAAGACCGTGGTTGGAACGGCACGATCCTTACATCTCTTGGTCTACTGGGCGGATTTTGGGTTGGAGCGTTGCGTGTCATGCCAACTGCCTTCGCTCCGCCCACTCCCCGTCCAGCGGCCTCAGACCCGTGCCTCCTCCAACGGATCTCACTGGTGTTCCTCCCATTTATCACGATTTAGCCCCTGTATTTAGTAAAGACAGTGCACTTTCCCTCCCCCCTCACCGTCCCTATGATTGTGCCATAGATCTCTTTCCCGGGGCCGCCCTTCCCACCGGTCGGTTGCATAACCTCTCCGTCCCGGAGAAGGAGGCTATGCGCAATTATATCACAGAGTCCCTGGCCTCAGGAATCATAAGGCCCTCGTCTTCCCCGGTGGCAGCGGACTTCTTTTTTGTGGCAAAGAAGGAGGGCAGCCTGAGGCCTTACATAGATTATCGAATGCTAAATAACATCACGGTGAAAAATAAATATCCACTCCCCCTTATGAGTTCCACGTTCGAGCCACTCACTCACGCCACGGTGTTCACGAAGCTGGACCTGCGCAGCGCGTACCACCTGGTGCGCATCCGGGAAGGGGATGAATGGAAGACGGCCTTCAACACCCACCTAAGGCATTTCGAATACCTCGTTATGCCCTTCGGCCTCACCAACGCCCCGGCCGTCTTCCAGGCGTTGGTCAACGACGTGCTCCGGGACATGCTGAACACGTTCGCGGTGGTGTACCTGGATGACATCCTCGTGTTCTCCAGGACTGAGGAGGAACACCACCAGCATGTCCGCCTGGTCCTCCAACGGCTGCTGGAGAACAGGCTCTTCGTGAAAGCCGAGAAGTGCGTGTTCCACTCCGCCTCCGTGGAGTTCCTTGGCCACATCGTGGAGAAGGGGCTCGTCCGCACTGACCCCAGGAAGACCCGAGCGGTGGAGGAGTGGGCACGGCCCACTAACAGGACGCAACTCCAGCGCTTCCTGGGGTTTGCAAACTTCTACCGGCGCTTCATCAGGGGGTTCAGCCGTGTGGCCGCCCCCCTCACTGCACTCACCTCCAACCTCCGCCCCTTCTCCTGGACCACGGAGGCAGAAGCCGCCTTTTGGCCCTGAAGAGGCTGTTCACAACGGCTCCGGTGCTCGCCCACCCGGACCCGTGCAGGCAGTTCATCGTGGAGGTGGACGCATCGGACACGGGCATCGGAGCCGTCCTCTCCCAGCGGTCGGAGGAGGACCAGAAGATCCACCCGTGCGCCTTCTTCTCCCGGCGTTTCAGTCCTGCGGAGAAGAATTACGACATCGGCAACAGGGAGTTGCTGGCCGTCCACGCCGCCCTAGAGGAGTGGAGACACTGGCTGGAGGGAGCAGGGCAGCCGTTCATCGTATGGTCCGATCACAAGAACCTGACCTACGTGCGGACGGCTAAGAGGCTCAACCCCAGGCAGGCGCGCTGGGCTCTCTTCTTCAGCCGGTTCGACTTCACCCTCACCTACCGCCCGGGCACCAAGAACGTCAGGGCAGACGCCCTCTCCCGTCTGTTTCCCGAGGGGTCCCCTGACGCCCCAGACACCATCCTTCCCCCGGCCCGGGTGGTGGGTGTCGTCACCTGGGCCATCGGTGGTGAGAAGGGCCCAGCGCGCCCAACCCGACCCACGCAATGGACCCCGGAACCGGCTATTTGTGCCTCCCTGTGTCCGGCCCCAGGTGCTGGAGTGGGGCCACTCCAGCCATCTTGCTTGCCACCCCGGTGTCTACCGAACGGCGGCCTTCATCCGCAGGGGTTTCTGGTGGCCCACCATGGAGGCAGACACCAGAGAATTCGTGGCAGCCTGCACCACCTGCGCCCGCAGCAAGGCTCTCCATCGCCCTCCAGCAGGTCTCCTGCGCCCCCTTCCTGTCCCCGGCCGACCTTGGTCCCACATTGCCTTGGACTTTGTAACTGGCCTCCCCGTGTCGCAAGGCAATGACACCATTCTGACCATTGTCGACCGGTTTTCCAAGGCCGTCCCCTTTGTTGCCCTCACCAAACTCCCCTCTGCAGCCGAGACGGCGGACCTTCTCGTCTCCCACTTCGTCCGACCCCATGGGATTCCCCTGGACATTGTCTCTGACCGTGGTCCCCAGTTCACTTCGAAGGTATGGCAGGCCTTCTGTAAGGGGATTGGGGCCACGGTCAGCCTCTCCTCCGGGTATCACCCCCAGACCAATGGGCAGGCAGAGCGGGCCAATCAAGCCCTGGAGGCGGCTTTGCGTTGCGTTACCACCAGCAACCCCGCCTCCTGGAGCAAGTACCTGCCCTGGGTGGAGTACTCGTTCAACTCCATGGAGAGTTCGGCTACCGGTTTGTCCCCCTTCGAGTGTTCTCTTGGCTATCAACCTCCTCTGTTCCCCCATCAGGAGTTGGAGGTGGCGGTCCCGTCCACGAAGGCCCATCTCGTTTGGTAGACCGCCCGGGCCGCTCTGTTGCGAGCTACAGAGCGGGCCCGGCGCAGCGCCAACCGGCGGAGAGTGCCGGCTCCAGCTTATCGACCTGGCCAGAAGGTATGGCTCCTGGCCCGGGACCTGCCCTTCCCTACCATCAACCGGAAGCTGGCTCCCCGCTACGTCGGTCCCTACACCATCGACCGCATCGTCAACCCTTCGGCGGTGCGTCTCCATCTCCCTACCTCACTCAAGATCCATCCCGTCTTCCATGTCTCGCGCCTCAAACCGGTAGCCACCAGCCCCCTGTCTCCCCCTGTCCAAGCTCCTCCACCCCCCAGGATCCTCGACGGTGGTGACATGGTCTGGGATGTCGACCAGCTGCTCGCCGTACGCCGCCGGGGGCGTGGGTACCAATACCTGGTGGACTGGGTTGGCTATGGGCCCGAGGACCGCAGCTGGGTTCCCCGGTCCTACCTGGCCGACCCCGCACTCCTGGAGGAGTTCTATCGGGCCCACCCCAACGCCATCGGACGGTCGCCCGGTGTCTCCCGTAGGAGGGGGGGTCCTGTTGTGGTTACACCGCCCCGAGCTGCCTCCCCGGCACGTTCAAGCCACTCCCCCAGCTCGGACGTGCCGGAAACATCCCGAGCGCTGCACTGCACCAGGTGTTTGCCATCATCCATCAGGCACACCTGTGGCAATCAGGCAGCCTTCTACAAGAAGCCTCCCAGAACGTCTCTCTGTGCTTCGACGTACTGAACCCTGCGGTAAAGTTCTGACAAGCCCTCCAGCGTTCCTTGCATTCTGTTTATTCCCCAGTGTCTTACCTTCCTGTCTCTGTTTCCTCCCAAGACTCTCCCTCCGCGATTTCCACGGCTCCCCGCGTCTCCCTCGTCCCCAGCGACCTTCACGTTTTCTCCCCGGACCTCTCCTGCGATCTCCCCCCTTGTCCCTCTATCTGGAACCCTCCTTTCGGACTCGACTTCCCGGATCTCGGACCTGGACTTTCTCGGACAACCCCTCTTGGATCACGGACTGGACTTTCTTGCCAGGTGCACGCACATTTTTTCAACACCTCCTGGTCATTTACATACCGCACCACACATAGGCTAAAAACACTCACGCATAGTTATACACGCAAACCACGGGACACCACACATAGTTTATTCACACATCCCACTAACAGAACGCCTTTTTCACCATACATTTCCCTCCAACAATAAAATGACCGGGCGGCATCTCGGTGGCCTTCTAAGGCTCGTAAAAATCAAATTAACAATCGAAAAAATAGCCAACATTAGTCCAACTCACCGAACAGCGGGCGACGTAGTTCTGCCGGACTCCGTCGAAAAGAGAGAATGGAGCTCCGCCTCTAAATATAAACTGGGAAATATGACACCACCTCCGGTAGATGGCACGCTCTCCGGAAAAGGCGGCCCCCCACGCCGTTGTCACGGGAAACGTGACGCGACATCCGGCAAACGAGCGCCCTCCCCATAGACGGAAAAAAACAGAAAGGGGGAGAAAAAAAGAAAAAAAAAAGACAAAAGGGGACAGTGTGTTTTTTCCAGAGACGGGTTAGGGTTAGAGTTATAGGACCGTGTGTCCGAGGAAAGTGACGTGTTGTTGACAAAATTGGAGTTTGGAGAGACTAGCTTGGTGACCTTCTTGGGCCAGATGGCGTAAGAGAGAGACCGAGTCACGGCTGCACTGCGTTGTGGTGGGGGCACAAAGCAGGAGGTCGTCGACGTACTGCCATAGGGTTGAGCCGTGCGTCAGCGTAAGTGTGCTAAGGCTGTCTCGAAGCGCCGCGTTGTAGATCGTGGGGCTTTCACAATAGCCCTGACACAGCCTTGTCCATGTGTAAGGCCGACCGTCAAATAGGAACGCAAACCAGAACAGGGACGCTGAAGAAAGCGTTGGCAAGGTCCACAACGGTAAACCGCCGTGCAGAAGGGGGAACCTGAGACATAAGGGTGTAGGGATTGGGGACGCAGGGCGTGCGGGCCCTGACAGCTGCATTTACTGCCTGAAGGTCTTGAACGAACCTCCATTCAGTGGGCTGTCCGGGTGGGCGTATCTTCTTCGCGGGGAAGATGGGAGTGGAAACCGGGGAGGTGGGGCAAGGGACAATTATGTCCTTGACACGCAAGGCATTGAATACAGGGCAGATGCCATTAACCGCTTCCGGTTTCAAAGGGTACTGAGGTTGGTGGGGACGGAAGTCGGATTTCGGGGTAATGATGACGGGCTCACAATTACGTATGAGACCTACATCCTATTTCCCGTCAGCCCAAAGATGGGAGGGGATGTTGTGAAGCTGCGGAGCAAGTGCAGTGTGTGTGTATGGGCCTCAGTCACTGATGGTGAGGGGGCGGAAAGAGCCAACATTCGTGGCGTCACCGCAACGGTGGCGCTGACGTCTACCCAGTATAATTTTAGTGAGGGGTACCAGTCGCGTGAAGAGTCGGCGGGAAGCCAATCTGACGCCAGAGAAGCTTGTCGCGCGAGTGGACCCGTATCTGTCCACTGGGAACCCCGTGGTTTTACCAAGGAGACGTGCGGGACCGAGTCATCAACCGAAAACAACGCAGTTTGGTCGGTGTCTAATGTACACGTGACATGAGCGGTGCAGTGTAGGTTGTCCGTTGTCATGTAGGTCGATGCGTCCCCTGTTGTGGTGTGTGAGCAAGGGAGCAGAGCCACTGTGTGTATTGGGAGGCGGTAGGAGCCCACATGTAGACCCGTAGAGGGAGGGCGGGGTTATGTGTATGCAAAAAAATATTCACTGCTGGTAGCGAAGTGATGTACAGCCCTGATGAGGTGGAAACAACAGAGATGCCCAGTTGGATCATGCCATCTCTATCCAGCAAATTAAATGGGCAGTTATCAGAAATTAAAACAGGCAATTTTGTTGATGAGCTGTCATCCAGGCAAACAAGCGCACAGGAACGGATAATGGCTCCGTGACACACGTACCACTCGCAACAGTGGAGAGGACCGTTTGGCCGCTCCGTGTTAACCGTGGCCGGCCGATAGGCGGTTCTCACCACCGTTCGTGTGGCTCCCGTGTCTAACAAGAAAGGCAGCTCAGCATTTGCAAGACGCAAGGTTATCATTGGCAGTTTTCGGAAAGCTAGCTCATGAGATACATACTGTCCAACTGGGGAAGCTAACAGCAAAGCAGAGTCTTCATTGCAAATCAGTGTATTTGGTTGTGTCTGTGCATTCATACGACCTGATGTGGCAGCAGATGTGTCCAGGACCCCCACCTCCTCCTCCCGTGTCGCCTGTCAGTCCGAACCCCGGTATGAGCCTCCCCGTGGGGCCCACTGGTTGTGAGGTCCGTTGCTCCATCCTCGGCCTCTTCCGCGCCTTTGGTTGATGCCCTTGACGGAGTGGACAGTCTTCAGCCCAGTGACCGGGCTGGCCACATGTGAAGCAGCAGTCGTCACCCGGTTGGGGGCCGCTGGGCTGGGCGTGTTGTCACGGGTTCTGACATCGTGAACGGTCCCCGGGTCTGTCCTGTTGCACAGGTTAGTAGGGTGAAGGAAGCCGCTGCGGCACCATGGAGGAGAGAGAGAGAGGTGCGATGTTTGTCCTGAGCCTGACTTGCCTTCTGTTCTTCTTCCTTTTTCTGCATTTGATCGTGGGCATGATCAGCATGTCTCAGCAAGTCTTCCAGTCGTCTCTTTCCGTATCCTACGCAGTGTGTTTCTATGGCTTTCCTAACTCCGTCCTGCAGGCCGACCAGGAAATGTTTGCAGAGGTGAGTGTTGTGGTTACACCGCCCCGAGCTGCCTCCCCGGCACGTTCAAGCCACTCCCCCAGCTCGGACGTGCCGGAAACATCCCAGCGCTCGGCTCGCGCTCTGAGGAGACGAGCGCTGCACTGCACCAGGTGTTTGCCATCATCCATCAGGCACACCTGTGGAAATCAGGCAGCCTTCTACAAGAAGCCTCCCAGAACGTCTCTCTGTGCTTCGACGTACTGAACCCTGAGGTAAAGTTCTGACAAGCCCTCCAGCGTTCCTTGCATTCTGTTTATTCCCCAGTGTCTTATCTTCGTGTCTCTGTTTCCTCCCAAGACTCTCCCTCCGCGATTTCCGCATCTCCCTCGTCCCCAGCGACCTTCACGTTTTCTCCCCGGACCTCTCCTGCGATCTCCCCCCTTGTCCCTCTATCTGGACCCCTCCCTTCGGACTCGACTTCCCGGATCTCGGACCTGGACTTTCTCGGACAACCCCTCTTGGATCACGGACTGGACTTTCTTGCCAGGTGCACGCACATTTTTTCAACACCTCCTGGTCATTTACATACCACACCACACATAGGCTAAAAACACTCACGCATAGTTATACACGCAAACCACGGGACACCACACATAGTTTATTCACACATCCCACTAACAGAACGCCTTTTTCACCATACATTTCCCTCCCACAATAAAACCCCCCTTTGTAGATTTAGAAGTCATCTCGTGTCTGTCTGTCTTGGGTTTCGCCACACGGGTCAGGTTCTGGTGCGCGAGCACAACAGAACGTCGGAGCCATTATGGACCCAGGCAAACCCAAGGAGCGGACGGTCCCTGTGACGCCCCAGAGCCCCGTCCCCCTAGAGGCAGTAGTAAGAAGTCACAGTTGCCAACTTGCCTCTCTCCGCTCAGAGCTTACTACTGCCTTCACCCGTGTCACCGGAGAGGTCAGCGATCTTCAGTCCGGCTCCCAGGCCGCGACGAGCGCGTTAGATGCCCTCACCGCGCAGATCCCTGCACTCTCCACAGCGGTCTCCAGGATGAGTGACCACCCTGCCCTGGCCTCGGTCTCTGCCCCCAGCTCGGCCTTCTGTTTCCCCGTTCCTGGTCCCGACGTTCCCCCTCCTCCGAGTCAACCCCCACTGGACCCCTGGTGCGAGCCTAACCTCCCCTGCCCGAAGGCCTTCGGTGGGGAGTTCGAGCTGTGCAGGGGTTTCCTTGGTCAGTGTGAGCTCCTGTTCAAACACCAGCCAGCCAGGTATAGGACAGGAGAGACCAAGGTAGCCCTTGTCATGTCCCTCCTCACCGGCAAAGCCCTCAGCTGGGCCATAGCGGCGGTAGGCCATACCGAGCAGCTCGCCTCGGACTATTGTGCCTTCCGCCGCGAGTTTAATCTGGTGTTCGACCACCCAGCTGACGGGCAGGACGCTGCCGGCCGCCTCCATTCCATCCAACAGGGAGCCAGGTCGGTGGCAGATTATTCCTTGGAGGTAAGGATACTCGCGGCAGACAGTGGGTGGGATGACACTGCGCTCAAGTGCGCGTACAGGAGGGGGCTGAGCGACCCCATCAAAGATCTCATCGTTCGGGACCGCCCTGCCTTCTTCAACGAGCTCGTCACCCTCGCCCTCCAGATGGACGAACGGCTGCAAGAGCGGCGCCAGGAACGCGCCCCTCGCGCTGGCCCCTCCCATAGACCAACCCCCGTCCGTTCTACCGGTGCCTTCCCTGGGTCAGCGTCCCGTGGGCTCTCTCCACCCTCACACTCCCCCTCGCAACCCTGGGTGGCTTCTGGATCCAGGCCGGAGGAGGAGCCCATGCAGTTGGGTCGGTCACGGCTCCCGCTGGAGGTTAGGGAGCAGAGGATGCGTGGCCACCTCTGCCTCTACTGCGGGAGGTCGGGCCACTACATCAAGGCCTGCCCGACTCGCCCAAAAAGGCCCGGCTCACTAGTGAGGGGTGTCCTAGTGAGCCTGACGACCCTTCCTCAGCCCCAGCCCAAGAAGGAGCACAACCACCTTTTTCCGGTCACTCTCACCTGGGGTAACGACTCACTGTCTGTTGGTGCACTCCTGGATTCGGGGGCGGACGAGTGTTTGATGGACATCTCGCTGGCCCGGCAGGCCGGCATTCCACTCGTCCCCCTAGACACACCCCTCACAGCCCAAGCCCTAGATGGTCGTTCACTTGGTAAGATCACACATAGCACTGCTTCCCTCACCCTCACCCTTTCGGGTAATCACGTGGAAGCTATCCGTTTCTTGGTTTTGCACGCCCCCACAGCGCCCCTGGTGTTAGGAAGACCGTGGTTGGAACGGCACGATCCCTACATCTCTTGGTCTACTGGGCGGATTTTGGGTTGGAGCGTTGCGTGTCATGCCAACTGCCTTCGCTCCGCCCACTCCCCGTCCAGCGGCCTCAGACCCGTGCCTCCTCCCACGGATCTCACTGGTGTTCCTCCCATTTATCACGATTTAGCCCCTGTATTTATTTAGTAAAGACAGTGCAACCCAGCCACTGAGGATGCACAAGCCAGTGCATCCTTAGTGCCGGTCCCAAGCCCGGACAAATGGGGAGGGTTGCGTCAGGAAGGGCATCCGGCGTAAAATCTTTGCCAAATCAAATATGCGGATCATAAATAAGACTTACATACCGGATCGGTCGAGGCCCGGGTTACCAACGACCGCCACCGGTACTGTTAACCAGCAGGGTGTCGGTGGAAACTATGCTACTGTTGGGCGAAGGAGAAGGAGAGGAGGAAAGCATGTCCAGAGGCAGCTAGAGAGGAGGAAGGGTAGGCATGTGGAGGTGAGAGTTGGAACTTTGAATGTTGGCACTATGACTGGTAAAGGGAGAGAGCTGGCTGACATGATGGAAAGAAGAAAGGTAGGCATACTGTGTGTGCAAGAGACCAGGTGGAAGGGGAGTAAGGCCAGGAGTATCGGAGGTGGGTTCAAACTCTTCTACCATGGTGTGAATGGGAGGAGAAATGGGGTAGGGGTAATTCTGAAGGAAGAGTATGTCAAGAGCGTGCTGGAGGTGAAGAGAGTGTCAGACAGAGTGATGAGTATGAAGCTGGAAATTGAAGGTTTATTGCTGAATGTTATCAGCGTATATGCCCCGCAAGTTGGGTGTGAGATGGATGAAAAAGAAGAATTCTGGAATGAGTTGGACGACATGGTGGAGAGGGTACCCAAGGAGGAGAGAGTGGTGATTGGAGCGGACTTCAATGGACATGTTGGTGAAGGGAACAGAGGTGATGAGGAGGTGATGGGAAAGTATGGAGTCAAGAAGAGAAATGTGGAAGGACAGATGGTGGTCGATTTTGCGAAAAGGATGGAAATGGCTGTGGTGAATACATATTTCAAGAAGAGGGAGGAACACAGGGTGACGTACAAGAGTGGAGGGAAGTGCACACAGGTGGACTATATCTTATGTAGAAGGCACCATCTAAAAGGGATTGGAGACTGCAAGGTGGTGACAGGGGAGAGCGTAGCCAGGCAGCATCGGATGGTGGTCTGTAGGATGACTTTGGAGACCAAGAAGAGGAAGCGAGTGAAGACACAGCCGAAGATCAAATGGTGGAAGTTGAAGAAGGAAGACTGTTGTGTGGAGTTCAGGCAGGAGTTAAGACAGGCACTGGGTGGTAGTGAAGAGTTGCCAGATGGCTGGAAAACCACTGCAGAAAGAGTGAGGGAGACAGCTAGGAAGGTACTTGGTGTGTCATCAGGACAGAGAAAGGAAGACAAGGAGACTTGGTGGTGGGATGAGGAAGTACAGCAAATTATACAGAGGAAAAGGTTGGCAAAGAAGAAGTGGGATAGTCAGAGAGATGAAGAAAGTAGACAGGAGTACAAGGAGATGCAGCGTAAAGCAAAGAGAGAGGTGGCAAAGGCAAAGGAAAAGGCGTATGGTGAGTTGTATGACAGATTAGACACTAAGGAAGGAGAAAAGGACTTGTACCGATTGGCTAGACAGAGGGACCAAGCTGCAAAGGATGTGCAGCAAGTTAGGGCGATCAAGGATAGAGATGGAAATGTGCTGACAAGCGAGGAGAGTGTGCTAAGAAGGTGGAAGGAATACTTTGAGGGGCTGATGAATGAAGAAAATGAGAGAGAGAGAAGGTTGGATGATGTAGGGATAGTGAATCAGGAAGTTCAGCGGATTAGCAAGGAGGAAGTGAGGGCAGCTATGAAGAGGATGAAGAATGGAAAGGCAGTTGGTCCTGATGACATACCTGTGGAGGCATGGAGATGTTTAGGAGAGATGGCAGTGGACTTTCTAACTAGATTGTTTAACACAATCCTGGAAAGTGAGAGGATGCCTGAGGAGTGGAGAAGAAGCATACTGGTACCGATTTTCAAGAACAAGGGCGATGTGCAGAACTGTAACAACTACAGAGGTATAAAGTTGATCAGCCACAGCATGAAGATTTGGGAAAGAGTAATAGAAGCTAGGTTAAGAGGAGAGGTGACGATCAGCGAGCAGCAGTATGGTTTCATGCCACGAAAGAGCACCACAGATGCGATGTTTGCTTTGAGAATGTTGATTGAGAAGTATAGAGAAGGCCAGAAAGAGTTGCATTGTGTCTTTGTAGATTTAGAGAAAGCTTATGACAGAGTACCGAGAGAGGAGGTGTGGTATTGTATGAGGAAGTCAGGAGTTGCAGAGAAGTATGTAGGAGTGGTGCAGGATACGTATGAGGGAAGTGTGACAATGGTGAGGTGTGCGGTTGGAATGACGGATGGGTTCAAGGTGGAGGTGGGATTACATCAAGGATCGGCTCTTAGCCCTTTCTTGTTTGCAATGGTGATGGACAGGTTGACGGACAAGATCAGGCAGGAGTCTCCATGGACGATGATGTTCGCGGATGACATTGTGATCTGTAGTGAGAGTAGGGTGCAGGTTGAGGAGAGCCTGGAGAGGTGGAGGTATGCACTAGAGAGAAGAGGAATGAAAGTCAGTAGGAGCAAGACGGAATACCTATGCGTGAATGAGAGAGAGGACAGTGGAATGGTCAGGATGCAAGGAGTGGAGGTGACAAAGACATCTGAGTTTAAATACTTGGGGTCAACTGTCCAAAGTAACGGGGAGTGCAGTAGAGAGGTGAAAAAGAGAGTGCAGGCAGGTTGGAGTGGGTGGAGAAGTGTGTCAGGAGTGATTTGCGACAGAAGGGTACCAGCAAGAGTTAAAGGGAAAGTTTACAAGATGGTTGTGAGACCAGCTATGTTATATGGTTTGGAGACAGTGGCACTGACGAAAAGACAGGAGGCGGAGCTGGAGGTGGCAGAGTTGAAGATGCTAAGATTTTCACTGGGAGTAACGAAGAAGGACAGGATTAGGAACGATTATATTAGAGGGACCGCTCAGGTTGGACGGTTTGGAGACAAAGCAAGAGAGGCAAGATTGAGATGGCTTGGACATGTGTGGAGGAGAGATGCTGAGTATATTGGGAGAAGGATGCTGAATATGGAGCTGCCAGGGAAGAGGAGAAGAGGAAGGCCAAAGAGGAGGTTTATGGATGTGGTGAGGGAAGACATGCAGGTGGCTGGTGTGACAGAGGAAGACGCAGAAGACAGGAAGAAATGGAAACGGATGATCCGCTGTGGCGACCCCTAACGGGAGCAGCCGAAAGTAGTAGTAGATTTAGTAAAGACAGTGCACTTTCCCTCCCCCCTCACCGTCCCTATGATTGTGCCATTGATCTCTTTCCCGGGGCCGCCCTTCCCACCGGTCGGTTGCATAACCTCTCCGTCCCGGAGAAGGAGGCTATGCGCAATTATATCACAGAGTCCCTGGCCTCAGGAATCATAAGGCCCTCGTCTTCCCCGGTGGCAGCGGACTTCTTTTTTGTGGCAAAGAAGGAGGGCAGCCTGAGGCCTTACATAGATTATCGAATGCTACATAACATCACGGTGAAAAATAAATATCCACTCCCCCTTATGAGTTCCACGTTCGAGCTACTCACTCACGCCACGGTGTTCACGAAGCTGGACCTGCGCAGCGCGTACCACCTGGTGCGCATCCGGGAAGGGGATGAATGGAAGACGGCCTTCAACACCCACCTAAGGCATTTCGAATACCTCGTTATGCCCTTCGGCCTCACCAACGCCCCGGCCGTCTTCCAGGCGTTGGTCAACGACGTGCTCCGGGACATGCTGAACACGTTCGCGGTGGTGTACCTGGATGACATCCTCGTGTTCTCCAGGACTGAGGAGGAACACCACCAGCATGTCCGCCTGGTCCTCCAACGGCTGCTGGAGAACAGGCTCTTCGTGAAAGCCGAGAAGTGCGTGTTCCACTCCGCCTCCGTGGAGTTCCTTGGCCACATCGTGGAGAAGGGGCTCGTCCGCACTGACCCCAGGAAGACCCGAGCGGTGGAGGAGTGGGCACGGCCCACTAACAGGACGCAACTCCAGCGCTTCCTGGGGTTTGCAAACTTCTACCGGCGCTTCATCAGGGGGTTCAGCCGTGTGGCCGCCCCCCTCACTGCACTCACCTCCAACCTCCGCCCCTTCTCCTGGACCACGGAGGCAGAAGCCGCCTTTTGGCCCTGAAGAGGCTGTTCACAACGGCTCCGGTGCTCGCCCACCCGGACCCGTGCAGGCAGTTCATCGTGGAGGTGGACGCATCGGACACGGGCATCGGAGCCGTCCTCTCCCAGCGGTCGGAGGAGGACCAGAAGATCCACCCGTGCGCCTTCTTCTCCCGGCGTTTCAGTCCTGCGGAGAAGAATTACGACATCGGCAACAGGGAGTTGCTGGCCGTCCACGCCGCCCTAGAGGAGTGGAGACACTGGCTGGAGGGAGCAGGGCAGCCGTTCATCGTATGGTCCGATCACAAGAACCTGACCTACGTGCGGACGGCTAAGAGGCTCAACCCCAGGCAGGCGCGCTGGGCTCTCTTCTTCAGCCGGTTCGACTTCACCCTCACCTACCGCCCGGGCACCAAGAACGTCAGGGCAGACGCCCTCTCCCGTCTGTTTCCCGAGGGGTCCCCTGACGCCCCAGACACCATCCTTCCCCCGGCCCGGGTGGTGGGTGTCGTCACCTGGGCCATCGGTGGTGAGAAGGGCCCAGCGCGCCCAACCCGACCCACGCAATGGACCCCGGAACCGGCTATTTGTGCCTCCCTGTGTCCGGCCCCAGGTGCTGGAGTGGGGCCACTCCAGCCATCTTGCTTGCCACCCCGGTGTCTACCGAACGGCGGCCTTCATCCGCAGGGGTTTCTGGTGGCCCACCATGGAGGCAGACACCAGAGAATTCGTGGCAGCCTGCACCACCTGCGCCCGCAGCAAGGCTCTCCATCGCCCTCCAGCAGGTCTCCTGCGCCCCCTTCCTGTCCCCGGCCGACCTTGGTCCCACATTGCCTTGGACTTTGTAACTGGCCTCCCCGTGTCGCAAGGCAATGACACCATTCTGACCATTGTCGACCGGTTTTCCAAGGCCGTCCCCTTTGTTGCCCTCACCAAACTCCCCTCTGCAGCCGAGACGGCGGACCTTCTCGTCTCCCACTTCGTCCGACCCCATGGGATTCCCCTGGACATTGTCTCTGACCGTGGTCCCCAGTTCACTTCGAAGGTATGGCAGGCCTTCTGTAAGGGGATTGGGGCCACGGTCAGCCTCTCCTCCGGGTATCACCCCCAGACCAATGGGCAGGCAGAGCGGGCCAATCAAGCCCTGGAGGCGGCTTTGCGTTGCGTTACCACCAGCAACCCCGCCTCCTGGAGCAAGTACCTGCCCTGGGTGGAGTACTCGTTCAACTCCATGGAGAGTTCGGCTACCGGTTTGTCCCCCTTCGAGTGTTCTCTTGGCTATCAACCTCCTCTGTTCCCCCATCAGGAGTTGGAGGTGGCGGTCCCGTCCACGAAGGCCCATCTCGTTTGGTAGACCGCCCGGGCCGCTCTGTTGCGAGCTACAGAGCGGGCCCGGCGCAGCGCCAACCGGCGGAGAGTGCCGGCTCCAGCTTATCGACCTGGCCAGAAGGTATGGCTCCTGGCCCGGGACCTGCCCTTCCCTACCATCAACCGGAAGCTGGCTCCCCGCTACGTCGGTCCCTACACCATCGACCGCATCGTCAACCCTTCGGCGGTGCGTCTCCATCTCCCTACCTCACTCAAGATCCATCCCGTCTTCCATGTCTCGCGCCTCAAACCGGTAGCCACCAGCCCCCTGTCTCCCCCTGTCCAAGCTCCTCCACCCCCCAGGATCCTCGACGGTGGTGACATGGTCTGGGATGTCGACCAGCTGCTCGCCGTACGCCGCCGGGGGCGTGGGTACCAATACCTGGTGGACTGGGTTGGCTATGGGCCCGAGGACCGCAGCTGGGTTCCCCGGTCCTACCTGGCCGACCCCGCACTCCTGGAGGAGTTCTATCGGGCCCACCCCAACGCCATCGGACGGTCGCCCGGTGTCTCCCGTAGGAGGGGGGGTCCTGTTGTGGTTACACCGCCCCGAGCTGCCTCCCCGGCACGTTCAAGCCACTCCCCCAGCTCGGACGTGCCGGAAACATCCCGAGCGCTGCACTGCACCAGGTGTTTGCCATCATCCATCAGGCACACCTGTGGCAATCAGGCAGCCTTCTACAAGAAGCCTCCCAGAACGTCTCTCTGTGCTTCGACGTACTGAACCCTGCGGTAAAGTTCTGACAAGCCCTCCAGCGTTCCTTGCATTCTGTTTATTCCCCAGTGTCTTACCTTCCTGTCTCTGTTTCCTCCCAAGACTCTCCCTCCGCGATTTCCACGGCTCCCCGCGTCTCCCTCGTCCCCAGCGACCTTCACGTTTTCTCCCCGGACCTCTCCTGCGATCTCCCCCCTTGTCCCTCTATCTGGAACCCTCCTTTCGGACTCGACTTCCCGGATCTCGGACCTGGACTTTCTCGGACAACCCCTCTTGGATCACGGACTGGACTTTCTTGCCAGGTGCACGCACATTTTTTCAACACCTCCTGGTCATTTGCATACCGCACCACACATAGGCTAAAAACACTCACGCATAGTTATACACGCAAACCACGGGACACCACACATAGTTTATTCACACATCCCACTAACAGAACGCCTTTTTCACCATACATTTCCCTCCAACAATAAAATGACCGGGCGGCATCTCGGTGGCCTTCTAAGGCTCGTAAAAATCAAATTAACAATCAAAAAAAAAAGCCAACATTAGTCCAACTCACCGAACAGCGGGCGACGTAGTTCTGCCGGACTCCGTCGAAAAGAGAGAATGGAGCTCCGCCTCTAAATATAAACTGGGAAATATGACACCACCTCCGGTAGATGGCACGCTCTCCGGAAAAGGCGGCCCCCCACGCCGTTGTCACGGGAAACGTGACGCGACATCCGGCAAACGAGCGCCCTCCCCATAGACGGAAAAACAACAGAAAGGGGGAGAAAAAAAGAAAAAAAAAAGAAAAAAAGGGACAGTGTGTTTTTTCCAGAGACGGGTTAGGGTTAGAGTTATAGGACCGTGTGTCCGAGGAAAGTGACGTGTTGTTGACAAAATTGGAGTTTGGAGAGACTAGCTTGGTGACCTTCTTGGGCCAGATGGCGTAAGAGAGAGACCGAGTCACGGCTGCACTGCGTTGTGGTGGGGGCACAAAGCAGGAGATCGTCGACGTACTGCCATAGGGTTGAGCCGCGCGTCAGCGTAAGTGTGCTAAGGCTGTCTCGAAGCGCCGCGTTGTAGATCGTGGGGCTTTCACAATAGCCCTGACACAGCCTTGTCCATGTGTAAGGCCGACCGTCAAATAGGAACGCAAACCAGAACAGGGACGCTGAAGAAAGCGTTGGCAAGGTCCACAACGGTAAACCGCCGTGCAGAAGGGGGAACCTGAGACATAAGGGTGTAGGGATTGGGGACGCAGGGCGTGCGGGCCCTGACAGCTGCATTTACTGCCTGAAGGTCTTGAACGAACCTCCATTCAGTGGGCTGTCCGGGTGGGCGTATCTTCTTCGCGGGGAAGATGGGAGTGGAAACCGGGGAGGTGGGGCGAGGGACAGTTAGGCCCTTGACACGCAAGGCATTGAATACAGGGCAGATGCCATTAACCGCTTCCGGTTTCAAAGGGTACTGAGGTTGGTGGGGACGGAAGTCGGATTTCGGGGTAATGATGACGGGCTCACAATTACGTATGAGACCTACATCCTATTTCCCGTCAGCCCAAAGATGGGAGGGGATGTTGTGAAGCTGCGGAGCAAGTGCAGTGTGTGTGTGTGTGTGTGTGTGTGTGTGTGTGTGTGTGTGTGTGTGTGTGTGTGTGTGTGTGTATGGGCCTCAGTCACTGACGGTGAGGGGGCGGAAAGAGCCAACATTCGTGGCGTCACCGCAACGGTGGCGCCACGAATGTGAGGGGGACCAGTCGCGTGAAGAGTCGGCGGGAAGCCAATCTGACGCCAGAGAAGCTTGTCGCGCGAGTGGACCCGTATCTGTCCACTGGGAACCCCGTGGTTTTACCAAGGAGACGTGCGGGACCGAGTCATCAACCGAAAACAACGCAGTTTGGTCGGTGTCTAATGTACACGTGACATGAGCGGTGCAGTGTAGGTTGTCCGCTGTCATGTAGGTCGATGCGTCCCCTGTTGTGGTGTGTGAGCAAGGGAGCAGAGCCACTGTGTGTATTGGGAGGCGGTAGGAGCCCACATGTAGACCCGTAGAGGGAGGGCGGGGTTATGTGTATGCAAAAAAATATTCGCTGCTGGTAACGAAGTGATGTACAGCCCTGATGAGGTGGAAACAACAGAGATGCCCAGTTGGATCATGCCATCTCTATCCAGCAAATTAAATGGGCAGTTATCAGAAATTAAAACAGGCAATTTTGTTGATGAGCTGTCATCCAGGCAAACAAGCGCACAGGAACGGATAATGGCTCCGTGACACACGTACCACTCGCAACAGTGGAGAGGACCGTTTGGCCGCTCCGTGTTAACCGTGGCCGGCCGATAGGCGGTTCTCACCACCGTTCGTGTGGCTCCAGTGTCTAACAAGAAAGGCAGCCCAGCATTTGCAAGATGCAAGGTTATCATTGGCAGTTTTCGGAAAGCTAGCTCATGAGATACATACTGTCCAACTGGGGAAGCTAACAGCAAAGCAGAGTCTTCATTGCAAATCAGTGTATTTGGTTGTGTCTGTGCATTCATACGACCTGATGTGGCAGCAGATGTGTCCAGGACCCCCCCCTCCTCCTCCCATGTCGCCTGTCAGTCCGAACCCCGGTATGAGCCTCCCCGTGGGGCCCACTGGTTGTGAGGTCCGTTGCTCCATCCTCGGCCTCTTCCGCGCCTTTGGTTGATGCCCTTCACGGAGTGGACAGGGTTCAGCCCAGTGACCAGGCTGGCCACATGTGAAGCAGCAGTCGTCACCCGGTTGGGGGCCGCTGGGCTGGGCGTGTTGTCACGGGTTCTGACATCGTGAACGGTCCCCGGGTCTGTCCTGTTGCACAGGTTAGTAGGGTGAAGGAAGCCGCTGCAGCGCCATGGAGGAGAGAGAGAGAGGTGCGATGTTTGTCCTGAGCCTGCCTTGCCTTCTGTTCTTCTTCCTTTTTCTGCATTTGATCGTGGGCATGATCAGCATGTCTCAGCAAGTCTTCCAGTCGTCTCTTTCCGTATCCTACGCAGTGTGTTTCTATGGCTTTCCTAACTCCGTCCTGCAGGCCGGCCAGGAAATGTTTGCAGAGGTGAGTTTCCCATTGGCCTCTCGCCGTGGACGGGGGAGAGAGAACTGGTGGCGGTTGGGGTGTTGGTGGTGGTGGTGGTGTCAGACGGGGTGTCGGTGGTGGTCCCAGGATCGGTCTCATGGCGCCGCGTTGTTGGACAGGTTGTTGGACGCACCCGGAGTCGTCAGAGGGGTGTCCCAGAGACATCGCTATGAGCTGCGGATATAAGGAAGACAAAAGGAGAGAGAGAGGCTGGCTGCCATGTGAGTATGGCGGAGGGGTGGATGTCAGAGATGGATTAGGAGAGGTGTGTGAGAACGGGTCTTTGGTTGATACGTGAGCTGTCGTATCTCTGTCTTTGTCCGAGTCGTCGCTGCGCGTCATAGTCCTCTGTAGCCTTTTTCTTTCCCTACTTTCACACTCTTTCTCCCACATTCCCAAAATTCTTTCTTGCTCTGCCATATACTCTAACCATGTTGTAGGAATCTTTTTCCTTTCTAAGACCTTCGCTTTTCCCTTTTCCATGGACTGTCGGACTTTCATTAGTTTATTCTTGCTCAAAGTTCCTTCAACAGGAAACCCATGATCCTGCATCCAGTTTAAAATATATTTTACCGAGTCTTCACCATATTTCCTTATCACTCATTATCTGATAGATCGGACCCTCCATATCTATCGGGGGCGGTTTACTGCCCTTTTTTCCCTTTTATTTTCTTTTTTTCCCCTCAAAATTCACTTGATCCTACCAAATGACCACTTCTATTAGTGCGAGACCGAGGGTGAACAGCCGCTTAATTGTCAGTGCACGACCTCATCTGGTTTCAATAGTACGCGTTTTAAATGATCATTTTATCCTTTAAAGAATTCTGCTTACCCGTGCGATGAATCTCCCAGGGTTTTGCTGAGGGATCTCAGCGACACCGAACAAACGGACCACCCGCCTCTCCCTTTCTTCTTCTCAAACCTGGTGAGGTTATTGGGAGATCGGTGACTATGTTCTTGTCCCGAGATGATCAGTCAGCCGGTTGTCCGTCTGGCGGGGCGACGTGAGATCCCGCTTCTGACACCAAATTGTTGTGGATTTTCCTTTATCCTTTTAATGGGCTCTTGCCCCAGCAACCTCTGGGGAGAATAATCATCGGACAAATATTGAAGCAAACAGAGAATCTTTAATGCATCTGCAGATGGAGAGACATAAGGCCACACAGAGGTTCGTCTGTGAGGATATGCTCTGCCTCTGAGCTGGAGATAGTGGTTTTTTATACAACAGTCCGTCGCGTCATACACTATGTTTCCTGCGTCAACTAAGGTGTAATCTTACAAAGGAATGAAGGAAACATCTACGTTAATCACGTTCTGTGCCTCGTGAGTGTCTGTACGCCTGTTGCACTTGTCTTTTGCTGTACCTGGCCGTTCCTGGGATGCGGCAATGGGGAGGCAAGCATAGTAACAGTTGCTATGTGGCCCCATGGAAGGTACGCATGAGAACAATGGTTATGTGTGTCTGCAGTGAGTGAGAAGTTTCATACACACAGACAAGTGGAAAACTACAGAGTACATACGGAGTGCATATGGAGAACATTTTGTACTCCACATACATCACCAACATCCTGCTCAGCTCTCCCCTTCTCAGCCTCCTCCTGCTCAGCTGCACCACTCTCCTCTCAGAGCCTCACCGCAGCCACATCGTCATGACACGACTGGTACGAATGACATTGCGAGGTACTTGGTGCGCCGAGAGCTTGTGAATTCCGGTCTCATCCAGTTCAACGAGCGCCCAGAAAATTATTGGGCATGGAAGTCCTCTTTCTTCAACGCCATTGAAGGACTGAACTTAACTGCCAGCAAGGAGCTCGACCTCTTGACAAAGTCGTTAGGAAAAGAGTTCTCAGAGCACGTTACAAGGATTCGCTATGTGCACGTCGCCGACCCTGTAGTGGGCCTACAACATGTCTGGGAACGCCTAGAAGAGTGCTCCCCTGAAGTGATCGAGAGAGCGCTCTTCGAGAGGATAGAGAACTTTCCAAAAATCTCTCAGAAAGACCCCGTAAAGTTGAGGGAACTGGGAGACCTGCTGATGGAGTTAGACTCTGCTAAGTGTGAGGGCTACCTGCCGGGGCTCTCGTACCTGGACACCGCCAGGGGTGTCAACCCGATCGTTGAGAAGCTGCCACACAGTCTACAAGAGAGGTGGATAACTAAGGGTTCCCAGTACAAAGAGCAGCACCATGCCCCCCCCCATTCACCTTCTTCGCAGACTTCCTCTGCAGCGAGGCACACAGAAGAAACGACCCCAGCTTTACTCTCCCTTCAGCTCCCTCGAAAACGTCCAGCAAGTCCTCCACAGGGTTCTCAAAACATGAGCGATCAGAAAAGGAATCAAGACACGCCAAAACGAATGTCTCCACCCACAAGACAGAGGTCTCAACAAACCGCTCAGCTTCTCAGTCACGCAGTTCGAGCAGCATGCCTGGCGACAAAGGGAAACAATGTCCCATCCATCAGAAGCGCCATCCTCTAAAGAAATGTCGGGGTTTTCGAAGCAAGTCTCTTGAGGAGCGCAAAGCCTTTCTGAAAGAGAATGGTGCCTGCTACAGGTGTTGCTCCTCCACAACTCACTTGGCGAAGAACTGTAAGGCAACTTTGAAGTGCAGCGAATGTGAGAGCGATGACCACATAGCGGCGCTCCACCCTGGACCTCCTCCACGGGATAAAAAAGACAAGGACCCCACCTCAGAGCATGGCGGGGAGAGTGAAGAGGAGGCGCCTCCACCAGCAGTCACCTCTAAATGCACAGCACACCCAGACAGAGCTAGTAACGTCTACATCGTCCTGGACGACCAGAGCAACAGATCTCTGGCGAGGTCTGATTTCTTCTACCTCATCCAAATCAGAGGTTCAGACTCACCGTACACCCTGCGTACATGTGCAGGAGTCACCGATACATCTGGAGGAAGAGCCACAGGGTTCTTGGCGGAGTCGTTGGATGGAAAAAACAAGTGTGCTGCTTCCAACACTCATTGAGTGCAACCATATGCCTGACGATCGGTCAGAAATCCCGACCCCAGAAGCTGCACAGCACCACAGCCACCTGAAGTCCATCGCTCGCAGAATCCCTCGCCTGGACCCTGAAGCCCAGATCCTGATACTTCTGGGACGCCACATCCTTCAGGTCCACAAAGTCAGGGAGCAACGCAATGGTCCTCCCAGCGCCCCCTATGCCCAACGTCTAGACCTGGGTTGGGTGGTTATAGGGGACGTGTGCCTGGGTTCAGCCCACAAGCCAGCAGCTGTGACTTCCTATCGCACCAGCGTGCTAGAAAACGGAAGGCCATCTCTCCTCACTCTGTGCCCCAACCGTCTCCAGGTCAAGGAAAGGTTCCTCCTTACAGCATCAAACATGACACCCCAGTCCCTGATGACGACAAAGTGGGGCTTTCCATCGAAGATCGTCTGTTCCTGGAGTTCATGGACAGAGAGATGGTGATGGACGACACAAACAGCTGGGTGGCGCCTCTCCCATTCCGATCCCCTCGTCGACGGCTCCCGAACAATCGAGACCAAGCTCTCAGCAGACTTACCTCTCCCCGCCGCACCCTGGAAAGAAAGCCTAAGATGAAAGCCGACTTCGTCACACCTTCATGCAAAACATCTTTGATCACGACCAGGCTGAGTTGGCCCCACCACTACCGGAGGGAAGTGAGTGCTGGTACTTACTTATCTTCGGCGTCTACCATCCTCAAAAGCCAGACAAGATCAGGGTTGTCTTCGATTCCAGCGCTCAACATCACGGCATCTCCCTGAACGATGTGCGTGCTACTTACCGGCCCGGATCTGAACAACAGCTTGCTGGGAGTCTTGCTGCGCTCCCGAAGAGAAACAGTGGCTGTCATAGCGGACATCGAGCAGATGTTTCACAGCTTCGTCGTTCGAGAAGACAACAGAGATTTCTTGTGTTTCCTGTGGTTCAACAACAACGACCCCAACCGAGAGATTGCCGAGTATCGCATGAAAGTCCACGTATTCGGCAACTCACCATCCCCAGCTGTCGCCATCTATGGACTTCACCGAGCAGCAGAACACAGCTCCAGGGAACACGGAATGGATGCCAAGCACTTAGTGGAACGCGACTTCTACGTCGACGACCGCCTCGCTCTGGCTGGGTTGCGTCCCGAGGGGCAGCCGTGAGTAGAGGGAGGAGTCGTTGGCAGCTTGACTGGAGGTGGCCACTTGCTGTGTATTTAGCATAGCAGCACACTCAGCTGCTCCCTCAACCTGTAGTGCGATGGTAATTGCTCTGGACAGCAGCAGATCGTCTTTTTCCAGCAGGAGAGTCTCACGTACCTTTGCGTTGTTGGTGTGTTCGATTAGCTGGTCGCGAACCATCTCGTCCTGAAGCGCGCCAAACTTGCATGAGCTAGCTAGCCCTCGCAAATTAGCTACGTACTGCCGCACAGACTCACCAGGCAGTTGGTGTCGCTGACGGAATATAAATCGCCGAAGGAGGGCACTCTGTGGAGCAGCGAAATGGGTGCTCATAAGTCCCACAGCTTCGTCAAAGTTTGTGACGTTCCCCAGAGTCCCGAGCACACGATGACCCTCTGCTCCCAAGCAGTGTAGCAACAGAGCCGTCTTCCTAGCCTGGCTCACGTCGTCGAGCCCTGAGGCGATGATGTAATTTTCAAAACTATGTAGCCAGCGAGTCCATGGTACCGGAGGCTCGCCAGGTAACGCCAGGAAGGGGGCAGGTGGTGGGAGAGAGATATCAGCCATCCTCGTCGCCAATATTGTATTGAGAAATCACGTCAGGACACAGCGCTGTCGCTCGACACAACCTCTACGTTGCATTCTTTATTTAGACTGACACAGCATCACAGGCAGACCCGATCAAACAACCCAGAGCCCGCAGGCATCACCAAGCGATCCCAGCACAATAGAACAGCACCAAATCAAATGCAGCACTGTCGATGTGTGCAGACATAACAAGGGGCTTACCAGCGTTTCCCATTGGAAGTAACAACCCCTTTCAGCCCTTGATTTAGCAAACACCGTTCACATGTGTCGCACCGGGCATTCATGCAGCATAAGCCTCGGTTTGTAGCTAAGAGCCGTTCACAATGTGCTGCACGAGGCCTACCTACACATGTTGCTAGTGCTAGCTAACGTTAGCTAGTACAAGAAGTGAATCTCTTGTGCTGCTTAGCTACGGGTGCTTAATAGTGACGAGCATAATCGTTCAATAAACATTAGGCTCACATGCATCGAAACTGACGATATTAAATGATTCCAAGTAGAAAATTCAACAAGCCAACTAGCTAGATAGCATTTGCCTTGGCGTGGGACTGACAAGCTAGCATAAGCTAACGTGAGCTAGTGAAAATTCGCACACATTAAAATGACATCTGGATGTAACGTTACATGTATATAGACATCTCCGATATCGTTATGCAAGCAGGTGAGCGGCTAACGTTAAACCGGAATTAAGCAAGCGAGACTGTGTGGCTAGCTAGAATTAGCAGGCCCCGTTTATAGCAGCTAGCAGCAGGTCTGTCTTCTAACGTCAGGCGTAGCCAATCGCTCGGTTGGTTGTCGGTGTGATAACGTGGCAATATTCGCTAACTTTAAAAAAAAAAATTCGCTAACTAACGTTAGCTAGCTTATGCTAGCTAGTCGTTTCCTAGCCAGGCTAGCTAGCTATGAACGTATAAACTGCCGTGCGATAACGTTATAATTAGCTTTAATCAGTCACTTAAAAATCACACCCGAGTGTGCCAAAATGTTACAAAAACATGTCGATATTCAATGTTTACTGGGCTTTTTCGCGCTTCGGCTCACTTCTTACCGAGAAATTGGCACTTGGCACAAGTTGGCCGTGAACTTGACTTCTCCTCAGGGCTCCAAGCAGTGAAAAGAAAAATGGCATAAAATCAAGAGATTTTGAGAACCAAAGTTTGGCTACGTCAGTAGTCACGTGACATACTGGATGGAAAAATAGTCTTTGGTTTTAAGTCAGTCAAATACATTGAACCAATGAGGCCCTGATTTCCATTGAATTAAAGTGATTTTAATACATATATAGACCCAAAATATCATAAATACCATTATATCGGGTCCAATCAAATAAAAAACACGCTTTAATTGAATGGCAGCATATGATCACTTTTTACTGTGTGGATGCAAACAGTGAAACTTATGTAACCCCTTTTTCACTGGCGGGTGAAGTAATACTTGGAGTAGTATTGGTCGAGGATCAATGACCACACCGGGTTATAGAACTCAGGTTTAATCGTGGCTCAGTAGGCAGACGTAATAACCATACGTGGTAGTGGTGTAACCATAATAACAGTCCGGGTAGTACATAACACCTATTGTAGTTCCAGTGGATATACATGGCGTTATATCACTACAACCAGCTGCACTGATGTTTGCTCGGGAGCTACAGACGCCTGTGGATCTGGTCTTTGGCAAGCCGCCAAACCCACCAGTACGAGTGCCGCCGGGCCAGGACTATGTAGACGCACTACAGGACCGGATGGAGGCTCCTCATCAGCTGGCTCCAGAAAATATGGCTTCTGCAGGGGAAAGGCAGAAGAGAGCCTATGATGTACGTTGCCACTGCAAAGAGTACCAGCAGGGGGACAACGTATGGGTGTATAACCCACGGCGAACGAAGGGACGGTCCCCAAAGCTGAACAGCAACTGGGAGGGGCCCTGCCTCATCCTGAAGAGGATCTCAGAGGTCATCTATAGAGTGAAGCTCCACAGCCGCCCTCGGATAGTCATCCTTCACCAAGATTGCCTCGCACCTTACTTAGTACAGACCAGGCTACCGGGGTCCAGGGAGGGGGTAAGGACACTGCTGGATCAAAGCCAACCTCCCTGGATGTCAGCAAGGAGCTACCATTAGAGCACCTTGTTTTGGGCCAGGGAGGGGGCGGGGACACTGGGTTTACAGAGCTGCCCTCCCTGGCCAGGAATGGAAACAGCGGTGACGTCGACGTCGACGGTGGGGGCTCAGACCCAGCGGATGCAGAGCCGCCCCCGTCATCCATCAGCAGCCCGCGGCAAGGAGCAGCCCGGGATGGGAGAGCTGCTCGGCGGAAGAAACCCTCATGGTGGATGGACCCCTCCACATGGGATTTGGGTTAGGCCAACGGGACGTTGGTCTTTCAAGGAAGGAGGCAGTGTAGCGAATTCAACTAGAGTGTTCCTGCTCCAAGTTCATTTGCATGTTACCCACGATGCAACTGAAATGTCGATGTTTTGGTTATGTTGTGGGCTATTGAACACGTTAAAAACGGGCATATCTGTTACAGATAGCGGGGATGCGGTGCAAGGTGATGGGGACGTTACGAGAGAAGTTGATTAGACAACATGCTATTTCCCACCATGAGGGTAAAGAGTAGGCAAATAGATAAGGTCGCTTCTGGGGCCAAGAAAAGGATCAAGCTGAGACCAAAACGAATTTGTGACTGTTATGACTAGCTTGGCTTGCGGTCATTAAAAGCTTGCTTGCTAACTCTGAAAGGTTTGCTGAGAAGTCCATTATTTGACCACGTCAAAATATCATCATGTTAATTTTATGTCAACCCATTTGGCCCCGTTACACTGGGAGGAGCCATTGCATATGAAGCCCCTGCCCCCCCCCCAAAAAAAACAAACAAAAACAAAACAAAAATAAAAAATGATGTCAGTCATTTATTTGCGACTGTTGTGCGGACTGTGTGTGTTGAGCAGCGACCCCCGGTACACCCTTGTTACAGTCGTTTTTGCTGACCCGGAGGTTGTACTGTCAAGCAAGCGCCACAAACAACGCGCGCGGACAGCCTGGACACGGCAGCACTGGCACATCCTACAAGATTAATAAAGTGTGAGTATTAATCATATACGTTTTGATGCAAGCTGTGCCTTGCCCCTTTAAGGAGAGGGCTTAGTGGGTATTGTGTGTGTGTGTGTGGGGGGGTGATGTAGACGCAGCCGTGTGTGTGTGTGTGTGTGTGTGTCTGTGTATTTTCTGTTTGTAGCCGCAGCCGTGGAGACGCTAGTTTGCCGACAGATAGGAAGGTAGCCACCGTTACCAGTGATGATTTGTATGCATCACAGGGAGGGAGGGAGGGAGGGAGGGAGGGAGGCTGCCGTGTGTTAAATGGGACTGCAGTGCAGTGCAGTGGCCGGCCCGTTCTCCACTGCAGAGTTGGTCCGGACTCTTTATGAAGTTGTTACCAGCTACGAGCCAGGCTAAGCTAAATAGACTAGCGAGACACCCACCAGAGGCTTCCAACTACGGTTCGGAGCCGCGACGCTGGAGAGGTAACAGTACTAGACGTGCTGCTGCACTAGACGTTTTGTTGTTTTGTTGTGTTAAGTTACAAGTAAAGCTGAGCGTCGCTGTGTAAGTTAGCTTTTACCTAATCAACGTTAGCCAACTTGCTAAGTAGGCTGTTGCTCTGCGTGCGCGTTTTCATTTTTGGGGTAGCATGCGGCGATAGCTTTTGTTAAAAAGCATGCTAATTTGCCCTGGGAATCAGTGGAGGCTGATGGAAGTGACCCATTTGTATCTTAACTGTCATCTTCTTCTCTCTATAGACACTGTGGGACTTGAGCAGGACCCAAACAGACCTCACCTACGATGCAGTCCCAGGTAGACCAGTATAGTATGGTCTATAATAGCAGATCATGATCCAGCTCAAGGTTATTGTAGTTCACTAAAACTGAACTAAAACCAGGTGTGAAAAGAGAAGAAAAAAAAACAAAAAAAACGTTTCAGTTCACTGAAATAAAAATAAAACTTGACTTTAGAGGAGCAAGAAGAGGAAGCGAGTGAAGGCAGAGCCGAAGATCAAATGGTGGAAGTTGAAGAAGGAAAACTGTTGTGTGGAGTTCAGGCAGGGGTTAAGACAGGCACTGGGTGGATAGTGGAGAGTTGCCGGACGGCTGGGCAACCACTGCAGAAATAGTGAGGGAGACAGCTAGGAAGGTACTTGGTGTGTCGGCAGGACAGAGGAAGGAAGACAAGGAGACTTGGTGGTGGAGTGAGGAAGTACAGCAAAGTATACAGAAGAAGAGGTTGGCAAAGAAGAAATGGGATAGTCAGAGAGATGAAGAAAGTAGACAGGAGTACAAGGAGACACAGCGTAAAGCTAAGAGAGGTGGCAAAGGCAAAAGGCGTATGGTGAGTTGTATGACAGGTTAGACACTAAGGAAGGAGAAAAGGACTTGTCCCGATTGGCTAGACAGAGGGACCGAGCTGCAAAGGATGTGCAGCAGCTTAGGGTGATGAAGGATAGAGATGGAAATGTGCTGACGAGCGAAGAGAGTGTGCTGAGAAGGTGGAAGGAGTACATTGGGGGGCTGATGAATGAAGAAAATGAGAGAGAGAGAGCAGGTTGGATGATGTGGGGATAGTGAATCAGGAAGTGCAGTGGATTAGCAAGGAGGACGTGAGGGCAGCTATGAAGAGGATGAAGAGTGGCAAGGCAGCTGGTCCCGATGACATACCTGTGGAGGCATGGAGATGTTTAGGAGAGATGGCAGTGGGGTTTTTAACTAGATTGTTTAACTCAAACTTGGAAAGGGAGAGGATGCCTGAGGAGTGGAGAAGAAGCATACCGGTACCGATTTTCAAGAACCAGGGCGATGTGCAGAACTGTAGCAACTACAGAGGTATAAAGTTGATCAGCCACAGCATGAAGATTTGGGAAAGAGTAATCGAAGCTAGGTTAAGAGGAGGAGAGGTGACGATTAGCGAGCGGCAGTATGGTTTCATGCCACGAAAGAGCACCACAGATGCGATGTTTGCTTTGAGAATGTTGATGGAGAAGTATAGAGAAGGCCAGAAGGAGTTACATTGTGTCTTTGTAGATTTAGAGAACGCATAAGCCAGGGTGCCGAGAGAGGAGATGTGGTATTGTATGAGGAAGCCGGGAGTTGCCGAGAAGTATGTAGGAGTGGTGCAGGATATGCACGTGGAAGTGTGACAGTGGCGAGGTGACAGATGGGTTCAAGGTGGAGGTGGGATTACATCAAGGATCGGCTCTGAGCCCCTTCTTGTTTGCAATGGTGATGGACAGGTTGACGGATGAGATCAGGCAGGAGTCTCCATGGACGATGATGTTCGCGGATGACATTGTGATCTGTGGCGAGAGTAGGGTGCAGGTGGAGGAGAGCCTGGAGATGTGGAGGTATGCACTGGAGAGAAGAGGAATGAAAGTCAGTAGGAGCAAGACGGAATACCTGTGTGTGAAAGAGAGGGAAGACAGTGGAATGGTCAGGAGTGGAGGTGACGAAGGCATATGACTTTAAATACTTGGGGTCAACAGTCCAAAGTAACGGGGAGTGCAGGAGAGAGGTGAAGAAGAGAGTGCAGGTAGGGCGGAGAAGAATGTCAGGAGTGATTTGCGACAGAAGGGTGCCAGCAAGAGTTAAAGGGAAGGTTTACAAGATGGTTGTGAGACCAGCTACGTTGTATGGTTTGGAGACAGTGGCACTGACGAAAAGACAGCAGGAGGCGGAGCTGGAGGTGGCAGAGTTGAAGACGCTAAGGTTTTCACTGGGAGTGACGAAGAAGCACAGGATTAGGCACGATTATATTAGAGGGACCGCTCAAGTCGGACGGTTTGGAGACAAAGCAAGAGAGGCAAGATTGAGATGGCTTGGACATGTATGGAGGAGAGATGCTGATTATGGAGCTGCCAGGGAAGAGAAGAAGAGGAAGGCCAAAGAGGAGGTTTATGGATGTGGTGAGGGAAGACATGCAGGTGGCTGGTGTGACAGAGGAAGACGCAGAAGACAGGAAGAAATGGAAACGGATGATCCGCTGTGGCGACCCCTAACGGGAGCAGCCGAAATTAGTAGATCTATGTCATATGTACATTATTTACAATTAGTTCATAAGTCATTCATAATTCATGTGTGATTTCGTCATTCCTAGGTTATGTGCAGCTATTTACATGCAGTTATGTAGCCTACAATTATTATTTACATGCAGTCATGTGCAGTTATTTACATATGTTATGTAGTTATGTCATAGACATGTGATAACATTTTATAATTTATGCAATGTTTATTGAAACATTCTTTCTCTGTATTGCCCCCCTATACAGTTTTACAAAAAGGTTTGAATTCTCAAAGTTCTTCAGTAAAGTTCCTCAACTTGGACTGGGACTCTGTATTTCTTTGGGATTCTTCATGTTGGCTATCTGTCCGCCTGTCTATACATGGACACAAATACGTAGGACAGAATAGGCGGTCTTCTCGTTCCCCCCCGCCGTTTAAAGAAAAAAAAATGTGTGTCTTTTTCTATCTTATTCCTCAAGGGTTAAAACCTCAACTAGGGCTTCTTGTTACCTTTCCAGGGTACAAGCCACAACTAGGGTTACCTGGCAGAATTCGGGTTTGAGGTTAAGATTGGGGTTAAGCCAGGGGAAAGGGTACCCACATCCGGCCACTCGTCAGGCGCTGGCATAATAGGTGTACGTTATGTACAGTAGATTGGATGATTGTATGACCGCCTGGCCAGCAGGTGGAGTCATGGAGGCACCAATCTCAGTAATATGAGGCGCATAGATGACGTCGGCATGCAGCGCAGGCGATTCTGAACGGTGCAAATAAACGAAGCACATGGCTGCATGGAGTTGAGCTCCCGAAAAATACAAGAGTTAATTAAATGCGATAAAGTGGAAACGGTTAATTTAAATGCGATAAAGTGGAAACGTTGTAGAACCAGCATCATCACAGCTCAGTACTGCACGTGTACAGCACGTGTACAGCCAGTGTATGGTCCCACAGCTGTGGTCAGCATCACGTCATTCAGCACGCTGTTGTTCATCAAGCTGTGTGTACAGCTAGCCGTGTATCAGTCAACCAAACGACCAGCTTATGTTAGCTCATGTACAGTTTGGAAACAGCTAATGTTAGCTTGTGTACAGGAGGAAATACATTGTCAACGAACATTTGTGTCATCTCGTCATTTATGGTTGGCGTTCACAACGCCGCTAAATCTCAACAATTGCGACAGATAGTAAATCTGTGTCAGTCCAAACGTTTGTAGTTCAAACGTTTACAATAGGTTAGAAATTTAAAACCGCATTCCCAAATAAATTGGAATTAACCTTGTACACTGTCCATCAACAAGATGTTTAGTTGGCGGCCACCTTCTTCAGGCGAGGGCTTAGACTTTTCACGACCGGGCGGCATCTCGGTGGCCTTCTAAGGCTCGTAAAAATCAAATTAACAATGGAAAAAATAGCCAACATTAATCCAACTCACCGAACAGCGGGCGACGTAGCTCTGTGCCGGACTCCGTCGAAAAGAGAGAATGAGGCTCCGCCTCTTAATATATACTGGGAAATATGACACCACTTCCGGTAGATGTCATGCTCTCCACAAAAGGCGGCCCCCCACGCCGTTGTCACGGGAAACGTGACGCGACATCCGGCAAACGCGCGCCCTCCCCATAGACGGAAAAAAACAGAAAGGGGGAGAAAAAAGAAAAAAAAAAGACAAAAGGGGACAGTGTGTTTTTTCCAGAGACGGGTTCGGGTTAGAGTTATAGGACCGTGTGTCCGAGGAAAGTGACGTGTTGTTGACAAAATTGGAGTTTGGAGAGAGTAGCTTGGTGACCTTCTTGGGCCAGATGGCGTAAGAGAGAGACCGAGTCACAGCTGCACTGCGTTGTGGTGGGGGCACAAAGCAGGAGGTCGTCGACGTACTGCCATAGGGTTGAGCCGCGCGTCAGCGTAAGTGTGCTAAGGCTGTCTCGAAGCGCCCCGTTGTAGATCGTGGGGCTTTCACAATCGCCCTGACACAGCCTTGTCCATGTGTAAGGCCGACCGTCAAATAGGAACGCAAACCAGAACTGGCCGTCAGGATGAACAGGGACGCTGAAGAAAGCGTTGGCAAGGTCCACAACGGTAAACCGCCGTGCAGAAGGGGGAACCTGAGACATAAGGGTGTAGGGATTGGGGACGCAGGGCGTGCGGGCCCTGACAGCTGCATTTACTGCCTGAAGGTCTTGAACGAACCTCCATTCAGTGGGCTGTCCGGGTGGGCGTATCTTCTTCGCGGGGAAGATGGGAGTGGAAACCGGGGAGGTGGGGCAAGGGACAATTATGCCCTTGACACGCAAGGCATTGAATACAGGGCAGATGCCATTAACCGCTTCCGGTTTCAAAGGGTACTGAGGTTGGTGGGGACGGAAGTCGGATTTCGGGGTAATGATGACGGGCTCACAATTACGTATGAGACCTACATCCTATTTCCTGTCAGCCCAAAGATGGGAGGGGATGTTGTGAAGCTGCGGAGCAAGTGCAGTGTGTGTGTGTGTGTGTGTGTGCGTTTGTGTGTATGGGCCTCAGTCACTGACGGTGAGGGGGCGGAAAGAGCCAACATTCGTGGCGTCACAGCAACGGTGGCGCTGACGTCTACCCGGTATAATTTTAGTGAGGGGGACCAGTCGCGTGAAGAGTCGGCGGGAAGCCAATCTGACGCCAGAGAAGCTTGTCGCGCGAGTGGACCCGTATCTGTCCACTGGGAACCCCGTGGTTTTACCAAGGAGACGTGCGGGACCGAGTCATCAACCGAAAACAACGCAGTTTGGTCGGTGTCTAATGTACACGTGACATGAGCGGTGCAGTGTAGGTTGTCCGCTGTCATGTAGGTCGATGCGTCCCCTGTTGTGGCGTGTGAGCAAGGGAGCAGAGCCACTGTGTGTATTGGGAGGCGGTAGGAGCCCACATGTAGACCCGTAGAGGGAGGGCGGGGTTATGTGTATGCAAAAAAATATTCGCTGCTGGTAACGAAGTGATGTACAGCCCTGATGAGGTGGAAACAACAGAGATGCCCAGTTGGATCATGCCATCTCTATCCAGCAAATTAAATGGGCAGTTATCAGAAATTAAAACAGGCAATTTTGTTGATGAGCTGTCATCCAGGCAAACAAGCGCACAGGAATGGATAATGGCTCCGTGACACACGTACCACTCGCAACAGTGGAGAGGACCGTTTGGCCGCTCCGTGTTAACCGTGGCCGGCCGATAGGCGGTTCTCACCACCGTTCGTGTGGCTCCCGTGTCTAACAAGAAAGGCAGCTCAGCATTTGCAAGACGCAAGGTTATCATTGGCAGTTTTCGGAAAGCTAGCTCATGAGATACATACTGTCCAACTGGGGAAGCTAACAGCAAAGCAGAGTCTTCCTTGCAAATCAGTGTATTTGGTTGTGTCTGTGCATTCATACGACCTGATGTGGCAGCAGATGTGTCCAGGACCCCCTCCTCCTCCTCTCGTGTCGCCTGTCAGTCCGAACCCCGGTATGAGCCTCCCCGTGGGGCCCACTGGTTGTGAGGTCCGTTGCTCCATCCTCGGCCTCTTCCGCGCCTTTGGTTGATGCCCTTGACGGAGTGGACAGTCTTCAGCCCAGTGACCGGGCTGGCCACATGTGAAGCAGCAGTCGTCACCCGGTTGGGGGCCGCTGGGCTGGGCGTGTTGTCACGGGTTCTGACATCGTGAACGGTCCCCGGGTCTGTCCTGTTGCACAGGTTAGTAGGGTGAAGGAAGCCGCTGCGGCACCATGGAGGAGAGAGAGAGAGGTGCGATGTTTGTCCTGAGCCTGCCTTGCCTTCTGTACTTCTTCCTTTTTCTGCATTTGATCGTGGGCATGATCAGCATGTCTCAGCAAGTCTTCCAGTCGTCTCTTTCCGTATCCTACGCAGTGTGTTTCTATGGCTTTCCTAACTCCGTCCTGCAGGCCGGCCAGGAAATGTTTGCAGAGGTGAGTTTCCCATTGGCCCCTCGCCGTGGACGGGGGAGAGAGAATTGGTGGCGGTTGGGGTGTTGGTGGTGGTGGTGGTGTCAGACGGGGTGTCGGTGGTGGTCCCAGGATCGGTCTCATGGCGCCGCGTTGTTGGACAGGTTGTTGGACGGACCCGGAGTCGTCAGAGGGGTGTCCCAGAGACATCGCTATGAGCTGCGGACATAAGGAAGACAAAAGGAGAGAGAGAGGCTGGCTGCCATGTGAGTATGGCGGAGGGGTGGATGTCAGAGATGGAATAGGAGAGGTGTGTGAGAACGGGTCTTCGGTTGATACGTGAGCTGTCGTATCTCTGTCTTTACCGAGTCGTCGCTGCACGTCACAGTCTTCTGTAGCCTTTTTCTTTCCCTACTTTCACACTCTTTCTCCCACATTCCCAAAATTCTTTCTTGCTCTGCCATATACTCTAACCATGTTGTAGGAATCTTTTTCCTTTCTAAGACCTTCGCTTTTCCCTTTTCCATGGACTGTCGGACTTTCATTAGTTTATTCTTGCTCAAAGTTCCTTCAACAGGAAACCCATGATCCTGCATCCAGTCTAAAACATATTTTACCGAGTCTTCACCATATTTCCTTATCACTCATTATCTGATAGATCGGACCCTCCATATTTATCGGGGGCAGTTTACTGCCCTTGTTTCCCTTTTATTTTCTTTTTTTCCCCTCAAAATTCACTTGATCCTTCCAAATGACCACTTCTATTAGTGCGAGACCGAGGGTGAACAGCCGCTTAATTGTCAGTGCACGACCTCATCTGGTTTCAATAGTACGCGTTTTAAATGATCATTTTATCCTTTAAAGAATTCTGCTTACCCGTGCGATGAATCTCCCAGGGTTTTGCTGAGGGATCTCAGCGACACCGAACAAACGGACCACCCGCCTCTCCCTTTCTTCTTCTCAAACCTGGTGAGGTTATTGGGAGATCGGTGACTATGTTCTTGTCCCGAGATGATCGGTCAGCCGGTTGTCCGTCTGGCGGGGCGACGTGAGATCCCGCTTCTGACACCAAATTGTTGTGGATTTCCTTTATGCTTTTAATGGGCTCTTGCCCCAGCAACCTCTGGGGAGAATAATCATCGGACAAATATTAAAGAAAACAGAGAATCTTTAATGCATCTGCAGATGGAGAGACATAAGGCCACACAGAGGTTTGTCTGTGAGGATATGCTCTGCCTCTGAGCTGGAGATAGTGGTTTTTTATAGAACAGTCCGTCGCGTCATACACTATGTTTCCTGCGTCAACTAAGGTGTAATCTTACAAAGGAATGAAGGAAACATCTACGTTAATCACGTTCTGTGCCTCGTGAGTGTCTGTACGCCTGTTGCACTTGTCTTTTGCTGTACCTGGCCGTTCCTGGGATGCGGCAACGGGGAGGCAAGCATAGTAACAGTTGCTATGTGGCCCCATGGAAGGTACGCATGAGAACAATGGTTATGTGTGTCTGCAGTGAGTGAGAAGTTTCATACACACAGACAAGTGGAAAACTACAGAGTACATACGGAGTGCATATGGAGAACATTTTGTACTCCACATACATCACCAACATCCTGCTCAGCTCTCCCCTTCTCAGCCTCCTCCTGCTCAGCTGCACCACTCTCCTCTCAGAGCCTCACCGCAGCCACATCGTGATGACACGACTGGTACGAATGACATTGCGAGGTACTTGGTGCGCCGAGAGCTTGTGAATTCCGGTCTCATCCAGTTCAACGAGCGCCCAGAAAATTATTGGGCATGGAAGTCCTCTTTCTTCAACGCCATTGAAGGACTGAACTTAACTGCCAGCGAGGAGCTCGACCTCTTGACAAAGTCGTTAGGAAAAGAGTTCTCAGAGCACGTTACAAGGATTCGCTATGTGCACGTCGCCGACCCTGTAGTGGGCCTACAACATGTCTGGGAACGCCTAGAAGAGTGCTCCCCTGAAGTGATCGAGAGAGCGCTCTTCGAGAGGATAGAGAACTTTCCAAAAATCTCTCAGAAAGACCCCGTAAAGTTGAGGGAACTGGGAGACCTGCTGATGGAGTTAGACTCTGCTAAGTGTGAGGGCTACCTGCCGGGGCTCTCGTACCTGGACACCGCCAGGGGTGTCAACCCGATCGTTGAGAAGCTGCCACACAGTCTACAAGAGAGGTGGATAACTAAGGGTTCCCAGTACAAAGAGCAGCACCATGCCCCCCCCCCCATTCACCTTCTTCGCAGGCTTCCTCTGCAGCGAGGCACACAGAAGAAACGACCCCAGCTTTACTCTCCCTTCAGCTCCCTCGAAAACGTCCAACAAGTCCTCCACAGGGTTCTCAAAACATGAGCGATCAGAAAAGGTATCAAGACACGCCAAAAGGCATGTCTCCACCCACAAGACAGAGGTCTCAACAAACCGCTCAGCTTCTCAGTCACGCAGTTCGAGCAGCATGCCTGGCGACAAAGGGAAACAATGTCCCATCCATCAGAAGCGCCATCCTCTAAAGAAATGTCGGGGTTTTCGAAGCAAGTCTCTTGAGGAGCGCAAAGCCTTTCTGAAAGAGAATGGTGCCTGCTACAGGTGTTGCTCCTCCACAACTCACTTGGCGAAGAACTGTAAGGCAACTTTGAAGTGCAGCGAATGTGAGAGCGATGACCACATAGCGGCGCTCCACCCTGGACCTCCTCCACGGGACAAAAAAGACAAGGACCCCACCTCAGAGCATGGCGGGGAGAGTGAAGAGGAGGCGCCTCCACCAGCAGTCACCTCTAAATGCACAGCACACCCAGACAGAGCTAGTAACGTCTACATCGTCCTGGACGACCAGAGCAACAGATCTCTGGCGAGGTCTGATTTCTTCTACCTCATCCAAATCAGAGGTTCAGACTCACCGTACACCCTGCGTTGCGTACATGTGCAGGAGTCACCGAGACATCTGGAAGAAGAGCCACAGGGTTCTTGGCGGAGTCGTTGGATGGAAAAAACAAGTGTGCTGCTTCCAACACTCATTGAGTGCAACCATATGCCTGACGATCGGTCAGAAATCCCGACCCCAGAAGCTGCACAGCACCACAGCCACCTGAAGTCCATCGCTCGCAGAATCCCTCGCCTGGACCCTGAAGCCCAGATCCTGATACTTCTGGGACGCCACATCCTTCAGGTCCACAAAGTCAGGGAGCAACGCAATGGTCCTCCCAGCGCCCCCTATGCCCAACGTCTAGACCTGGGTTGGGTGGTTATAGGGGACGTGTGCCTGGGTTCAGCCCACAAGCCAGCAGCTGTGACTTCCTATCGCACCAGCGTGCTCGAAAACGGAAGGCCATCTCTCCTCACTCCGTGCCCCAACCGTCTCCAGGTCAAGGAAAGGTTCCTCCTTACAGCATCAAACATGACACCCCAGTCCCTGATGACGACAAAGTGGGGCTTTCCATCGAAGATCGTCTGTTCCTGGAGTTCATGGACAGAGAGATGGTGATGGACGACACCAACAGCTGGGTGGCGCCTCTCCCATTCCGATCCCCTCGTCGACGGCTCCCGAACAATCGAGACCAAGCTCTCAGCAGACTTACCTCTCCCCGCCGCACCCTGGAAAGAAAGCCTAAGATGAAAGCCGACTTCGTCACACCTTCATGCAAAACATCTTTGATCGCGACCAGGAGGAGTTGGCCCCAACACTACCGGAGGGAAGTGAGTGCTGGTACTTACTTATCTTCGGCGTCTACAACCCTCAAAAGCCAGACAAGATCAGGGTTGTCTTCGATTCCAGCGCTCAACATCACGGCATCTCCCTGAACGATGTGCGTGCTACTTACCGGCCCGGATCTGAACAACAGCTTGCTGGGAGTCTTGCTGCGCTCCCGAAGAGAAACAGTGGCTGTCATAGCGGACATCGAGCAGATGTTTCACAGCTTCGTCGTTCGAGAAGACAACAGAGATTTCTTGTGTTTCCTGTGGTTCAACAACAACGACCCCAACCGAGAGATTGCCGAGTATCGCATGAAAGTCCACGTATTCGGCAACTCACCATCCCCAGCTGTCGCCGTCTATGGACTTCACCGAGCAGCAGAACACAGCTCCAGGGAACACGGAATGGATGCCAAGCACTTAGTGGAACGCGACTTCTACGTCGACGACGGCCTCGCTCTGGCCTCGACTATGCTAGCTAGTCGTTTCCTAGCCAGGCTACCTAGCTATGAACGTATAAACTGCCGTGCGATAACGTTATAATTAGCTTTAATCAGTCACTTAAAAATCACACCCGAGTGTGCCAAAATGTTACAAAAACATGTCGATATTCAATGTTTACTGGGGTTTTTCGCGCTTCGGCTCACTTCTTACCGAGAAATTGGCACTTGGCACAAGTTGGCCGTGAACTTGACTTCTCCTCAGGGCTCCAAGCAGTGAAAAGAAAAATGGCATAAAATCAAGAGATTTTGAGAACCAAAGTTTGGCTACGTCAGTAGTCACGTGACATACTGGATGGAAAAATAGTCTTTGGTTTTAAGTCAGTCAAATACATTGAACCAATGAGGCCCTGATTTCCATTGAATTAAAGTGATTTTAATACATATATAGACCCAAAATATCATAAATACCATTATATCGGGTCCAATCAAATAAAAAACACGCTTTAATTGAATGGCAGCATATGATCACTTTTTACTGTGTGGATGCAAACAGTGAAACTTATGTAACCCCTTTTTCACTGGCGGGTGAAGTAATACTTGGGGTAGTATTGGTCGAGGATCAATGACCACACCGGGTTATAGAACTCAGGTTTAATCGTGGCTCAGTAGGCAGACGTAATAACCATACGTGGTAGTGGTGTAACCATAATAACATTCCGGGTAGTACATAACACCTAGTGTAGTTCCAGTGGATATACATGGCGTTATATCACTACAACCAGCTGCACTGATGTTTGCTCGGGAGCTACAGACGCCTGTGGATCTGGTCTTTGGCAAGCCGCCAAACCCACCAGTACGAGTGCCGCCGGGCCAGGACTATGTAGACGCACTACAGGACCGGATGGAGGCTCCTCATCAGCAGGCTCCAGAGAATATGGCTTCTGCAGGGGAAAGGCAGAAGAGAGCCTATGATGTACGTTGCCACCGCAAAGAGTACCAGCAGGGGGACAACGTATGGGTGTATAACCCACGGCGAACGAAGGGACGGTCCCCAAAGCTGAACAGCAACTGGGAGGGGCCCTGCCTCATCCTGAAGAGGATCTCAGAGGTCATCTATAGAGTGAAGCTCCACAGCCGCCCTCGGATAGTCATCCTTCACCAAGATCGCCTCGCACCTTACTTAGTACAGACCAGGCTACCGGGGTCCAGGGAGTGGGTAAGGACACTGCTGGATCAAAGCCAACCTCCCTGGATGTCAGCAAGGAGCTACCATTAGAGCACCTTGTTTTGGGCCAGGGAGGGGGCGGGGACACTGGGTTTACAGAGCTGCCCTCCCTGGCCAGGAATGGAAACAGCGGTGACGTCGACGTCGACAGTGGGGGCTCAGACCCAGCGGATGCAGAGCCGCCCCCGTCATCCATCAGCAGCCCGCGGCAAGGAGCAGCCCGGGATGGGAGAGGTGCTCGGCGGAAGAAACCCTCATGGTGGATGGACCCATCCACATGGGATTTGGGTTAGGCCAACGGGACGTTGGTCTTTCAAGGAAGGAGGCAGTGTGGCGAATTCAACTAGAGTGTTCCTGCTCCAAGTTCATTTGCATGTTACCCACGATGCAACTGAAATGTCGATGTTTTGGTTATGTTGTGGGCTATTGAACACGTTAAAAACGGGCATATCTGTTACAGATAGCGGGGATGCGGTGCAAGGTGATGGGGACGTTACGAGAGAAGTTGATTAGACAACATGCTATTTCCCACCATGAGGGTAAAGAGTAGGCAAATAGATAAGGTCGCTTCTGTGGCCAAGAAAAGGATCAAGCTGAGACCAAAACGAATTTGTGACTGTTATGACTAGCTTGGCTTGCGGTCATTAAAAGCTTGCTTGTTAACTCTGAAAGGTTTGCTGAGAAGTCCATTATTTGACCACGTCAAAATATCATCATGTTAATTTTATGTCAACCCATTTGGCCCCGTTACACTGGGAGGAGCCATTACATATGAAGCCCCTGCCCCTCCCCCCCCCCAAAAAAAACAAACAAAAACAAAACAAAAATAAAAAATGATGTCAGTCATTTATTTGCGACTGTTGTGCGGACTGTGTGTGTTGAGCAGCGACCCCCGGTACACCCTTGTTACAGTCGTTTTTGCTGACCCGGAAGTTGTACTGTCAAGCAAGCGCCACAAACAACGCGCGCGGACAGCCTGGACACGGCAGCACTGGCACATCCTACAAGATTAATAAAGTGTGAGTATTAATCATATACGTTTTGATGCAAGCTGTGCCTTGCCCCTTTAAGGAGAGGGCTTAGTGGGTATTGTGTGTGTGTGGGGGGGGGGGGTGATGTAGACGCAGCCGTGTGTGTGTGTGTGTGTGTGTGTGTCTGTGTATTTTCTGTTTGTAGCCGCAGCCGCGGAGACGCTAGTTTGCCGACAGATAGGAAGGTAGCCACCGTTACCAGTGATGATTTGTATGCATCACAGGGAGAGAGGGAGGGAGGGAGGGAGGGAGGGAGGCTGCCGTGTGTTAAATGGGACTGCAGTGCAGTGCAGTGGCCGGCCCGTTCTCCACTGCAGAGTTGGTCCGGACTCTTTATGAAGTTGTTACCAGCTACGAGCCAGGCTAAGCTAAATAGACTAGCAAGACACCCACCAGAGGCTTCCAACTACGGTTCGGAGCCGCGACGCTGGAGAGGTAACAGTACTAGACGTGCTGCTGCACTAGACGTTTTGTTGTTTTGTTGTGTTAAGTTACAAGTAAAGCTGAGCGTCGCTGTGTAAGTTAGCTTTTACCTAATCAACGTTAGCCAACTTGCTAAGTAGGCTGTTGCTCTGCGTGCGCGTTTTCATTTTTGGGGTAGCATGCGGCGATAGCTTTTGTTAAAAAGCATGCTAATTTGCCCTGGGAATCAGTGGAGGCTGATGGAAGTGACCCATTTGTATCTTAACCGTCATCTTCTTCTCTCTATAGACACTGTGGGACTTGAGCAGGACCCAAACAGACCTCACCTACGATGCAGTCCCAGGTAGACCAGTATAGTATGGTCTATAATAGCAGATCATGATCCAGCTCAAGGTTATTGTAGTTCACTAAAACTGAACTAAAACCAGGTGTGAAAAGAGAAGAAAAAAAACATTTCAGTTCACTGAAATAAAAATAAAACTTGACTTTAGAGGAGCAAGAAGAGGAAGCGAGTGAAGGCAGAGCCGAAGATCAAATGGTGGAAGTTGAAGAAGGAAAACTTGTGTGGAGTTCAGGCAGGGGTTAAGACAGGCACTGGGTGGATAGTGGAGAGTTGCCGGACGGCTGGGCAACCACTGCAGAAATAGTGAGGGAGACAGCTAGGAAGGTACTTGGTGTGTCGGCAGGACAGAGGAAGGAAGACAAGGAGACTTGGTGGTGGAGTGAGGAAGTACAGCAAAGTATACAGAAGAAGAGGTTGGCAAAGAAGAAATGGGATAGTCAGAGAGATGAAGAAAGTAGACAGGAGTACAAGGAGACACAGCGTAAAGCTAAGAGAGGTGGCAAAGGCAAAAGGCGTATGGTGAGTTGTATGACAGGTTAGACACTAAGGAAGGAGAAAAGGACTTGTCCCGATTGGCTAGACAGAGGGACCGAGCTGCAAAGGATGTGCAGCAGCTTAGGGTGATGAAGGATAGAGATGGAAATGTGCTGACGAGCGAAGAGAGTGTGCTGAGAAGGTGGAAGGAGTACATTGGGGGGCTGATGAATGAAGAAAATGAGAGAGAGAGAGCAGGTTGGATGATGTGGGGATAGTGAATCAGGAAGTGCAGTGGATTAGCAAGGAGGACGTGAGGGCAGCTATGAAGAGGATGAAGAGTGGCAAGGCAGCTGGTCCCGATGACATACCTGTGGAGGCATGGAGATGTTTAGGAGAGATGGCAGTGGGGTTTTTAACTAGATTGTTTAACTCAAACTTGGAAAGGGAGAGGATGCCTGAGGAGTGGAGAAGAAGCATACCGGTACCGATTTTCAAGAACCAGGGCGATGTGCAGAACTGTAGCAACTACAGAGGTATAAAGTTGATCAGCCACAGCATGAAGATTTGGGAAAGAGTAATCGAAGCTAGGTTAAGAGGAGGAGAGGTGACGATTAGCGAGCGGCAGTATGGTTTCATGCCACGAAAGAGCACCACAGATGCGATGTTTGCTTTGAGAATGTTGATGGAGATGTATAGAGAAGGCCAGAAGGAGTTACATTGTGTCTTTGTAGATTTAGAGAACGCATAAGCCAGGGTGCCGAGAGAGGAGATGTAGTATTGTATGAGGAAGCCGGGAGTTGCCGAGAAGTATGTAGGAGTGGTGCAGGATATGCACGTGGAAGTGTGACAGTGGCGAGGTGACAGATGGGTTCAAGGTGGAGGTGGGATTACATCAAGGATCGGCTCTGAGCCCCTTCTTGTTTGCAATGGTGATGGACAGGTTGACGGATGAGATCAGGCAGGAGTCTCCATGGACGATGATGTTCGCGGATGACATTGTGATCTGTGGCGAGAGTAGGGTGCAGGTGGAGGAGAGCCTGGAGATGTGGAGGTATGCACTGGAGAGAAGAGGAATGAAAGTCAGTAGGAGCAAGACGGAATACCTGTGTGTGAAAGAGAGGGAAGACAGTGGAATGGTCAGGAGTGGAGGTGACGAAGGCATATGACTTTAAATACTTGGGGTCAACAGTCCAAAGTAACGGGGAGTGCAGGAGAGAGGTGAAGAAGAGAGTGCAGGTAGGGCGGAGAAGAATGTCAGGAGTGATTTGCGACAGAATGGTGCCAGCAAGAGTTAAAGGGAAGGTTTACAAGATGGTTGTGAGACCAGCTACGTTGTATGGTTTGGAGACAGTGGCACTGACGAAAAGACAGCAGGAGGCGGAGCTGGAGGTGGCAGAGTTGAAGACGCTAAGGTTTTCACTGGGAGTGACGAAGAAGCACAGGATTAGGCACGATTATATTAGAGGGACCGCTCAAGTCGGACGGTTTGGAGACAAAGCAAGAGAGGCAAGATTGAGATGGCTTGGACATGTGTGGAGGAGAGATGCTGATTATGGAGCTGCCAGGGAAGAGAAGAAGAGGAAGGCCAAAGAGGAGGTTTATGGATGTGGTGAGGGAAGACATGCAGGTGGCTGGTGTGACAGAGGAAGACGCAGAAGACAGGAAGAAATGGAAACGGATGATCCGCTGTGGCGACCCCTAACGGGAGCAGCCAAAAGTAGTAGATCTATGTCATATGTACATTATTTACAATTAGTTCATAAGTCATTCATAATTCATGTGTGATTTCGTCATTCCTAGGTTATGTGCAGCTATTTACATGCAGTTATGTAGCCTACAATTATTATTTACATGCAGTCATGTGCAGTTATTTACATATGTTATGTAGTTATGTCATAGACATGTGATAACATTTTATAATTTATGCAATGTTTATTGAAACATTCTTTCTCTGTATTGCCCCCCTATACAGTTTTACAAAAAGGTTTGAATTCTCAAAGTTCTTCAGTAAAGTTCCTCAACTTGGACTGGGACTCTGTATTTCTTTGGGATTCTTCATGTTGGCTATCTGTCCGCCTGTCTATACATGGACACAAATACGTAGGACAGAATAGGCGGTCTTCTCGTTCCCCCCCGCCATTTAAAGAAAAAAAAATTGTGTGTCTTTTTCTATCTTATCCCTCAAGGGTTAAAACCTCAACTAGGGCTTCTTGTTACCTTTCCAGGGTTCAAGTCACAACTAGGGTTACCTGGCAGAATTCGGGTTTAAGGTTAAGATTGGGGTTAAGCCAGGGGAAAGGGTACCCCCCCATCCGGCCACTCGTCAGGCGCTGGCATAATAGGTGTACGTTATGTACAGTAGATTGGATGATTGTATGACCGCCTGGCCAGCAGGTGGAGCCATGGAGGCACCAATCTCAGTAATATGAGGCGCATAGATGACGTCATCATGCAGCGCAGGCGATTCTGAACGGTGGAAATAAACGAAGCACATGGTTGCATGGAGTTGAGCTCCCGAAAAATACAAGAGTTAATTAAATGCGATAAAGTGGAAACGGTTAATTTAAATGCGATAAAGTGGAAACGTTGTAGAACCAGCATCATCACAGCTCAGTACTGCACGTGTACAGCACGTGTACAGCCAGTGTATGGTCCCACAGCTGTGGTCAGCATCACGTCATTCAGCACGCTGTTGTTCAGCAAGCTGTGTGTACAGCTAGCCGTGTATCAGTCAACCAAACGACCAGCTTATGTTAGCTCATGTACAGTTTGGAAACAGCTAATGTTATCTTGTGTACAGGAGGAAATACATTGTCAACGAACATTTGTGTCATCTCGTCATTTATGGGTGGCGTTCACAACGCTGCTAAATCTCAACAATTGCGACAGATAGTAAATCTGTGTCAGTCCAAACGTTTGTAGTTCAAACGTTTACAATAGGTTAGAAATTTAAATCTGCATTCCCAAATAAATTGGAATTAACCTTGTACACTGTCCATCAAACAAGATGTTTAGATGGCGGCCACAGTCCCCCACCAACGAAAGTCGCGCGACATTTCGGTTTTATGGAACCTTCTTCAGGCGAGGGCTTAGACTTTTCACGACCGGGCGGCATCTCGGTGGCCTTCTAAGGCTCGTAAAAATCAAATTAACAATCGAAAAAATAGCCAACATTAATCCAACTCACCGAACAGCGGGCGACGTAGCTCTGTGCCGGACTCCGACGAAAAGAGAGAATGAGGCTCCGCCTCTAAATATATACTGGGAAATATGACACCACTTCCGGTAGATGACAAGCTCTCCGGAAAAGGCGGCCCCCCACGCCGTTGTCACGGGAAACGTGACGCGACATCCGGCAAACGAGCGCCCTCCCCATAGACGGAAAAAAACAGAAAGGGGGAGAAAAAAAGAAAAAAGGGGACAGGGTTATTTTTCCAGAGACGGGTTAGGGTTATAGGACCGTGTGTCCGAGGAAAGTGACGTGTTGTTGACAAAATTGGAGTTTGGAGAGACTAGCTTGGTGACCTTCTTGTGCCAGATGGCGTAAGAGAGAGACCGAGTCACGGCTGCACTGCGTTGTGGTGGGGGCACAAAGCAGGAGGTCGTCGACGTACTGCCAAAGGGTTGAGCCGCGCGTCAGCGTAAGTGTGCTAAGGCTGTCTCGAAGCGCCGCGTTGTAGATCGTGGGTCTTTCACAATAGCCCTGACACAGCCTTGTCCATGTGTAAGGCCGACCGTCAAATAGGAACGCAAACCAGAACTGGCCGTCAGGATGAACAGGGACGCTGAAGAAAGCGTTGGCAAGGTCCACAACGGTAAACCGCCGTGCAGAAGGGGGAACCTGAGACATAAGGGTGTAGGGATTGGGGACGCAGGGCGTGCGGGCCCTGACAGCTGCATTTACTGCCTGAAGGTCTTGAACGAACCTCCATTCAGTGGGCTGTCCGGGTGGGCGTATCTTCTTCGCGGGGAAGATGGGAGTGGAAACCGGGGAGGTGGGGCAAGGGACAATTATGCCCTTGACACGCAAGGCATTGAATACAGGGCAGATGCCATTAACCGCTTCCGGTTTCAAAGGGTACTGAGGTTGGTGGGGACGGAAGTCGGATTTCGGGGTAATGATGACGGGCTCACAATTACGTATGAGACCTACATCCTATTTCCCGTCAGCCCAAAGATGGGAGGGGATGTTGTGAAGCTGCGGAGCAAGTGCAGTGTGTGTGTGTGTGTGTGTATGGGCCTCAGTCACTGACGGTGAGGGGGCGGAAAGAGCCAACATTCGTGGCGTCACCGCAACGGTGGCGCTGACGTCTACCCGGTATAATTTTAGTGAGGGGTACCAGTCGCGTGAAGAGTCGGCGGGAAGCCAATCTGACGCCAGAGAAGCTTGTCGCGCGAGTGGACCCGTATCTGTCCACTGGGAACCCCGTGGTTTTACCAAGGAGACGTGCGGGACCGAGTCATTAACCGAAAACAACGCAGTTTGGTCGTTGTCTAATGTACACGTGACATGAGCGGTGCAGTGTAGGTTGTCCGTTGTCATGTAGGTCGATGCGTCCCCTGTTGTGGTGTGTGAGCAAGGGAGCAGAGCCACTGTGTGTATTGGGAGGCGGTAGGAGCCCACATGTAGACCCGTAGAGGGAGGGCGGGGTTATGTGTATGCAAAAAAATATTCGCTGCTGGTAACGAAGTGATGTACAGCCCTGATGAGGTGGAAACAACAGAGATGCCCAGTTGGATCATGCCATCTCTATCCAGCAAATTAAATGGGCAGTTATCAGAAATTAAAACAGGCAATTTTGTTGATGAGCTGTCATCCAGGCAAACAAGCGCACAGGAATGGATAATGGCTCCGTGACACACGTACCACTCGCAACAGTGGAGAGGACCGTTTGGCCGCTCCGTGTTAACCGTGGCCGGCCGATAGGCGGTTCTCACCACCGTTCGTGTGGCTCCCGTGTCTAACAAGAAAGGCAGCTCAGCATTTGCAAGACGCAAGGTTATCATTGGCAGTTTTCGGAAAGCTAGCTCATGAGATACATACTGTCCAACTGGGGAAGCTAACAGCAAAGCAGAGTCTTCATTGCAAATCAGTGTATTTGGTTGTGTCTGTGCATTCATACGACCTGATGTGGCAGCAGATGTGTCCAGGACCCCCACCTCCTCCTCCCGTGTCGCCTGTCAGTCCGAACCCCGGTATGAGCCTCCCCGTGGGGCCCACTGGTTGTGAGGTCCGTTGCTCCATCCTCGGCCTCTTCCGCGCCTTTGGTTGATGCCCTTGACGGAGTGGACAGTCTTCAGCCCAGTGACCGGGCTGGCCACATGTGAAGCAGCAGTCGTCACCCGGTTGGGGGCCGCTGGGCTGGGCGTGTTGTCACGGGTTCTGACATCGTGAACGGTCCCCGGGTCTGTCCTGTTGCACAGGTTAGTAGGGTGAAGGAAGCCGCTGCGGCACCATGGAGGAGAGAGAGAGAGGTGCGATGTTTGTCCTGAGCCTGACTTGCCTTCTGTTCTTCTTCCTTTTTCTGCATTTGATCGTGGGCATGATCAGCATGTCTCAGCAAGTCTTCCAGTCGTCTCTTTCCGTATCCTACGCAGTGTGTTTCTATGGCTTTCCTAACTCCGTCCTGCAGGCCGACCAGGAAATGTTTGCAGAGGTGAGTGTTGTGGTTACACCGCCCCGAGCTGCCTCCCCGGCACGTTCAAGCCACTCCCCCAGCTCGGACGTGCCGGAAACATCCCAGCGCTCGGCTCGCGCTCTGAGGAGACGAGCGCTGCACTGCACCAGGTGTTTGCCATCATCCATCAGGCACACCTGTGGAAATCAGGCAGCCTTCTACAAGAAGCCTCCCAGAACGTCTCTCTGTGCTTCGACGTACTGAACCCTGAGGTAAAGTTCTGACAAGCCCTCCAGCGTTCCTTGCATTCTGTTTATTCCCCAGTGTCTTATCTTCGTGTCTCTGTTTCCTCCCAAGACTCTCCCTCCGCGATTTCCGCATCTCCCTCGTCCCCAGCGACCTTCACGTTTTCTCCCCGGACCTCTCCTGCGATCTCCCCCCTTGTCCCTCTATCTGGACCCCTCCCTTCGGACTCGACTTCCCGGATCTCGGACCTGGACTTTCTCGGACAACCCCTCTTGGATCACGGACTGGACTTTCTTGCCAGGTGCACGCACATTTTTTCAACACCTCCTGGTCATTTACATACCACACCACACATAGGCTAAAAACACTCACGCATAGTTATACACGCAAACCACGGGACACCACACATAGTTTATTCACACATCCCACTAACAGAACGCCTTTTTCACCATACATTTCCCTCCCACAATAAAACCCCCCTTTGTAGATTTAGAAGTCATCTCGTGTCTGTCTGTCTTGGGTTTCGCCACACGGGTCAGGTTCTGGTGCGCGAGCACAACAGAACGTCGGAGCCATTATGGACCCAGGCAAACCCAAGGAGCGGACGGTCCCTGTGACGCCCCAGAGCCCCGTCCCCCTAGAGGCAGTAGTAAGAAGTCACAGTTGCCAACTTGCCTCTCTCCGCTCAGAGCTTACTACTGCCTTCACCCGTGTCACCGGAGAGGTCAGCGATCTTCAGTCCGGCTCCCAGGCCGCGACGAGCGCGTTAGATGCCCTCACCGCGCAGATCCCTGCACTCTCCACAGCGGTCTCCAGGATGAGTGACCACCCTGCCCTGGCCTCGGTCTCTGCCCCCAGCTCGGCCTTCTGTTTCCCCGTTCCTGGTCCCGACGTTCCCCCTCCTCCGAGTCAACCCCCACTGGACCCCTGGTGCGAGCCTAACCTCCCCTGCCCGAAGGCCTTCGGTGGGGAGTTCGAGCTGTGCAGGGGTTTCCTTGGTCAGTGTGAGCTCCTGTTCAAACACCAGCCAGCCAGGTATAGGACAGGAGAGACCAAGGTAGCCCTTGTCATGTCCCTCCTCACCGGCAAAGCCCTCAGCTGGGCCATAGCGGCGGTAGGCCATACCGAGCAGCTCGCCTCGGACTATTGTGCCTTCCGCCGCGAGTTCAATCTGGTGTTCGACCACCCAGCTGACGGGCAGGACGCTGCCGGCCGCCTCCATTCCATCCAACAGGGAGCCAGGTCGGTGGCAGATTATTCCTTGGAGGTAAGTATACTCGCGGCAGACAGTGGGTGGGATGACACTGCGCTCAAGTGCGCGTACAGGAGGGGGCTGAGCGACCCCATCAAAGATCTCATCGTTCGGGACCGCCCTGCCTTCTTCAACGAGCTCGTCACCCTCGCCCTCCAGATGGACGAACGGCTGCAGGAGCGGCGCCAGGAACGCGCCCCTCGCGCTGGCCCCTCCCATAGACCAACCCCCGTCCGTTCTACCGGTGCCTTCCCTGGGTCAGCGTCCCGTGGGCTCTCTCCACCCTCACACTCCCCCTCGCAACCCTGGGTGGCTTCTGGATCCAGGCCGGAGGAGGAGCCCATGCAGTTGGGTCGGTCACGGCTCCCGCTGGAGGTTAGGGAGCAGAGGATGCGTGGCCACCTCTGCCTCTACTGCGGGAGGTCGGGCCACTACATCAAGGCCTGCCCGACTCGCCCAAAAAGGCCCGGCTCACTAGTGAGGGGTGTCCTAGTGAGCCTGACGACCCTTCCTCAGCCCCAGCCCAAGAAGGAGCACAACCACCTTTTTCCGGTCACTCTCACCTGGGGTAACGACTCACTGTCTGTTGGTGCACTCCTGGATTCGGGGGCGGACGAGTGTTTGATGGACATCTCGCTGGCCCGGCAGGCCGGCATTCCACTCGTCCCCCTAGACACACCCCTCACAGCCCAAGCCCTAGATGGTCGTTCACTTGGTAAGATCACACATAGCACTGCTTCCCTCACCCTCACCCTTTCGGGTAATCACGTGGAAGCTATCCGTTTCTTGGTTTTGCACGCCCCCACAGCGCCCCTGGTGTTAGGAAGACCGTGGTTGGAACGGCACGATCCCTACATCTCTTGGTCTACTGGGCGGATTTTGGGTTGGAGCGTTGCGTGTCATGCCAACTGCCTTCGCTCCGCCCACTCCCCGTCCAGCGGCCTCAGACCCGTGCCTCCTCCCACGGATCTCACTGGTGTTCCTCCCATTTATCACGATTTAGCCCCTGTATTTATTTAGTAAAGACAGTGCAACCCAGCCACTGAGGATGCACAAGCCAGTGCATCCTTAGTGCCGGTCCCATGCCCGGACAAATGGGGAGGGTTGCGTCAGGAAGGGCATCCGGCGTAAAATCTTTGCCAAATCAAATATGCGGATCATAAATAAGACTTACATACCGGATCGGTCGAGGCCCGGGTTACCAACGACCGCCACCGGTACTGTTAACCAGCAGGGTGTCGGTGGAAACTATGCTACTGTTGGGCGAAGGAGAAGGAGAGGAGGAAAGCATGTCCAGAGGCAGCTAGAGAGGAGGAAGGGTAGGCATGTGGAGTTGAGAGTTGGAACTTTGAATGTTGGCACTATGACTGGTAAAGGGAGAGAGCTGGCTGACATGATGGAAAGAAGAAAGGTAGGCATACTGTGTGTGCAAGAGACCAGGTGGAAGGGGAGTAAGGCCAGGAGTATCGGAGGTGGGTTCAAACTCTTCTACCATGGTGTGAATGGGAGGAGAAATGGGGTAGGGGTAATTCTGAAGGAAGAGTATGTCAAGAGCGTGCTGGAGGTGAAGAGAGTGTCAGACAGAGTGATGAGTATGAAGCTGGAAATTGAAGGTTTATTGCTGAATGTTATCAGCGTATATGCCCCGCAAGTTGGGTGTGAGATGGATGAAAAAGAAGAATTCTGGAATGAGTTGGACGACATGGTGGAGAGGGTACCCAAGGAGGAGAGAGTGGTGATTGGAGCGGACTTCAATGGACATGTTGGTGAAGGGAACAGAGGTGATGAGGAGGTGATGGGAAAGTATGGAGTCAAGAAGAGAAATGTGGAAGGACAGATGGTGGTCGATTTTGCGAAAAGGATGGAAATGGCTGTGGTGAATACATATTTCAAGAAGAGGGAGGAACACAGGGTGACGTACAAGAGTGGAGGGAAGTGCACACAGGTGGACTATATCTTATGTAGAAGGCACCATCTAAAAGGGATTGGAGACTGCAAGGTGGTGACAGGGGAGAGCGTAGCCAGGCAGCATCGGATGGTGGTCTGTAGGATGACTTTGGAGACCAAGAAGAGGAAGCGAGTGAAGACACAGCCGAAGATCAAATGGTGGAAGTTGAAGAAGGAAGACTGTTGTGTGGAGTTCAGGCAGGAGTTAAGACAGGCACTGGGTGGTAGTGAAGAGTTGCCAGATGGCTGGAAAACCACTGCAGAAAGAGTGAGGGAGACAGCTAGGAAGGTACTTGGTGTGTCATCAGGACAGAGAAAGGAAGACAAGGAGACTTGGTGGTGGGATGAGGAAGTACAGCAAATTATACAGAGGAAAAGGTTGGCAAAGAAGAAGTGGGATAGTCAGAGAGATGAAGAAAGTAGACAGGAGTACAAGGAGATGCAGCGTAAAGCAAAGAGAGAGGTGGCAAAGGCAAAGGAAAAGGCGTATGGTGAGTTGTATGACAGATTAGACACTAAGGAAGGAGAAAAGGACTTGTACCGATTGGCTAGACAGAGGGACCAAGCTGCAAAGGATGTGCAGCAAGTTAGGGCGATCAAGGATAGAGATGGAAATGTGCTGACAAGCGAGGAGAGTGTGCTAAGAAGGTGGAAGGAATACTTTGAGGGGCTGATGAATGAAGAAAATGAGAGAGAGAGAAGGTTGGATGATGTAGGGATAGTGAATCAGGAAGTTCAGCGGATTAGCAAGGAGGAAGTGAGGGCAGCTATGAAGAGGATGAAGAATGGAAAGGCAGTTGGTCCTGATGACATACCTGTGGAGGCATGGAGATGTTTAGGAGAGATGGCAGTGGACTTTCTAACTAGATTGTTTAACACAATCCTGGAAAGTGAGAGGATGCCTGAGGAGTGGAGAAGAAGCATACTGGTACCGATTTTCAAGAACAAGGGCGATGTGCAGAACTGTAACAACTACAGAGGTATAAAGTTGATCAGCCACAGCATGAAGATTTGGGAAAGAGTAATAGAAGCTAGGTTAAGAGGAGAGGTGACGATCAGCGAGCAGCAGTATGGTTTCATGCCACGAAAGAGCACCACAGATGCGATGTTTGCTTTGAGAATGTTGATTGAGAAGTATAGAGAAGGCCAGAAAGAGTTGCATTGTGTCTTTGTAGATTTAGAGAAAGCTTATGACAGAGTACCGAGAGAGGAGGTGTGGTATTGTATGAGGAAGTCAGGAGTTGCAGAGAAGTATGTAGGAGTGGTGCAGGATACGTATGAGGGAAGTGTGACAATGGTGAGGTGTGCGGTTGGAATGACGGATGGGTTCAAGGTGGAGGTGGGATTACATCAAGGATCGGCTCTTAGCCCTTTCTTGTTTGCAATGGTGATGGACAGGTTGACGGACAAGATCAGGCAGGAGTCTCCATGGACGATGATGTTCGCGGATGACATTGTGATCTGTAGTGAGAGTAGGGTGCAGGTTGAGGAGAGCCTGGAGAGGTGGAGGTATGCACTAGAGAGAAGAGGAATGAAAGTCAGTAGGAGCAAGACGGAATACCTATGCGTGAATGAGAGAGAGGACAGTGGAATGGTCAGGATGCAAGGAGTGGAGGTGACAAAGACATCTGAGTTTAAATACTTGGGGTCAACTGTCCAAAGTAACGGGGAGTGCAGTAGAGAGGTGAAAAAGAGAGTGCAGGCAGGTTGGAGTGGGTGGAGAAGTGTGTCAGGAGTGATTTGCGACAGAAGGGTACCAGCAAGAGTTAAAGGGAAAGTTTACAAGATGGTTGTGAGACCAGCTATGTTATATGGTTTGGAGACAGTGGCACTGACGAAAAGACAGGAGGCGGAGCTGGAGGTGGCAGAGTTGAAGATGCTAAGATTTTCACTGGGAGTAACGAAGAAGGACAGGATTAGGAACGATTATATTAGAGGGACCGCTCAGGTTGGACGGTTTGGAGACAAAGCAAGAGAGGCAAGATTGAGATGGCTTGGACATGTGTGGAGGAGAGATGCTGAGTATATTGGGAGAAGGATGCTGAATATGGAGCTGCCAGGGAAGAGGAGAAGAGGAAGGCCAAAGAGGAGGTTTATGGATGTGGTGAGGGAAGACATGCAGGTGGCTGGTGTGACAGAGGAAGACGCAGAAGACAGGAAGAAATGGAAACGGATGATCCGCTGTGGCGACCCCTAACGGGAGCAGCCGAAAGTAGTAGTAGATTTAGTAAAGACAGTGCACTTTCCCTCCCCCCTCACCGTCCCTATGATTGTGCCATTGATCTCTTTCCCGGGGCCGCCCTTCCCACCGGTCGGTTGCATAACATCTCCGTCCCGGAGAAGGAGGCTATGCGCAATTATATCACAGAGTCCCTGGCCTCAGGAATCATAAGGCCCTCGTCTTCCCCGGTGGCAGCGGACTTCTTTTTTGTGGCAAAGAAGGAGGGCAGCCTGAGGCCTTACATAGATTATCGAATGCTACATAACATCACGGTGAAAAATAAATATCCACTCCCCCTTATGAGTTCCAGGTTCGAGCTACTCACTCACGCCACGGTGTTCACGAAGCTGGACCTGCGCAGCGCGTACCACCTGGTGCGCATCCGGGAAGGGGATGAATGGAAGACGGCCTTCAACACCCACCTAAGGCATTTCGAATACCTCGTTATGCCCTTCGGCCTCACCAACGCCCCGGCCGTCTTCAAGGCGTTGGTCAACGACGTGCTCCGGGACATGCTGAACACGTTCGCGGTGGTGTACCTGGATGACATCCTCGTGTTCTCCAGGACTGAGGAGGAACACCACCAGCATGTCCGCCTGGTCCTCCAACGGCTGCTGGAGAACAGGCTCTTCGTGAAAGCCGAGAAGTGCGTGTTCCACTCCGCCTCCGTGGAGTTCCTTGGCCACATCGTGGAGAAGGGGCTCGTCCGCACTGACCCCAGGAAGACCCGAGCGGTGGAGGAGTGGGCACGGCCCACTAACAGGACGCAACTCCAGCGCTTCCTGGGGTTTGCAAACTTCTACCGGCGCTTCATCAGGGGGTTCAGCCGTGTGGCCGCCCCCCTCACTGCACTCACCTCCAACCTCCGCCCCTTCTCCTGGACCACGGAGGCAGAAGCCGCCTTTTGGCCCTGAAGAGGCTGTTCACAACGGCTCCGGTGCTCGCCCACCCGGACCCGTGCAGGCAGTTCATCGTGGAGGTGGACGCATCGGACACGGGCATCGGAGCCGTCCTCTCCCAGCGGTCGGAGGAGGACCAGAAGATCCACCCGTGCGCCTTCTTCTCCCGGCGTTTCAGTCCTGCGGAGAAGAATTACGACATCGGCAACAGGGAGTTGCTGGCCGTCCACGCCGCCCTAGAGGAGTGGAGACACTGGCTGGAGGGAGCAGGGCAGCCGTTCATCGTATGGTCCGATCACAAGAACCTGACCTACGTGCGGACGGCTAAGAGGCTCAACCCCAGGCAGGCGCGCTGGGCTCTCTTCTTCAGCCGGTTCGACTTCACCCTCACCTACCGCCCGGGCACCAAGAACGTCAGGGCAGACGCCCTCTCCCGTCTGTTTCCCGAGGGGTCCCCTGACGCCCCAGACACCATCCTTCCCCCGGCCCGGGTGGTGGGTGTCGTCACCTGGGCCATCGGTGGTGAGAAGGGCCCAGCGCGCCCAACCCGACCCACGCAATGGACCCCGGAACCGGCTATTTGTGCCTCCCTGTGTCCGGCCCCAGGTGCTGGAGTGGGGCCACTCCAGCCATCTTGCTTGCCACCCCGGTGTCTACCGAACGGCGGCCTTCATCCGCAGGGGTTTCTGGTGGCCCACCATGGAGGCAGACACCAGAGAATTCGTGGCAGCCTGCACCACCTGCGCCCGCAGCAAGGCTCTCCATCGCCCTCCAGCAGGTCTCCTGCGCCCCCTTCCTGTCCCCGGCCGACCTTGGTCCCACATTGCCTTGGACTTTGTAACTGGCCTCCCCGTGTCGCAAGGCAATGACACCATTCTGACCATTGTCGACCGGTTTTCCAAGGCCGTCCCCTTTGTTGCCCTCACCAAACTCCCCTCTGCAGCCGAGACGGCGGACCTTCTCGTCTCCCACTTCGTCCGACCCCATGGGATTCCCCTGGACATTGTCTCTGACCGTGGTCCCCAGTTCACTTCGAAGGTATGGCAGGCCTTCTGTAAGGGGATTGGGGCCACGGTCAGCCTCTCCTCCGGGTATCACCCCCAGACCAATGGGCAGGCAGAGCGGGCCAATCAAGCCCTGGAGGCGGCTTTGCGTTGCGTTACCACCAGCAACCCCGCCTCCTGGAGCAAGTACCTGCCCTGGGTGGAGTACTCGTTCAACTCCATGGAGAGTTCGGCTACCGGTTTGTCCCCCTTCGAGTGTTCTCTTGGCTATCAACCTCCTCTGTTCCCCCATCAGGAGTTGGAGGTGGCGGTCCCGTCCACGAAGGCCCATCTCGTTTGGAAGACCGCCCGGGCCGCTCTGTTGCGAGCTACAGAGCGGGCCCGGCGCAGCGCCAACCGGCGGAGAGTGCCGGCTCCAGCTTATCGACCTGGCCAGAAGGTATGGCTCCTGGCCCGGGACCTGCCCTTCCCTACCATCAACCGGAAGCTGGCTCCCCGCTACGTCGGTCCCTACACCATCGACCGCATCGTCAACCCTTCGGCGGTGCGTCTCCATCTCCCTACCTCACTCAAGATCCATCCCGTCTTCCATGTCTCGCGCCTCAAACCGGTAGCCACCAGCCCCCTGTCTCCCCCTGTCCAAGCTCCTCCACCCCCCAGGATCCTCGACGGTGGTGACATGGTCTGGGATGTCGACCAGCTGCTCGCCGTACGCCGCCGGGGGCGTGGGTACCAATACCTGGTGGACTGGGTTGGCTATGGGCCCGAGGACCGCAGCTGGGTTCCCCGGTCCTACCTGGCCGACCCCGCACTCCTGGAGGAGTTCTATCGGGCCCACCCCAACGCCATCGGACGGTCGCCCGGTGTCTCCCGTAGGAGGGGGGGTCCTGTTGTGGTTACACCGCCCCGAGCTGCCTCCCCGGCACGTTCAAGCCACTCCCCCAGCTCGGACGTGCCGGAAACATCCCGAGCGCTGCACTGCACCAGGTGTTTGCCATCATCCATCAGGCACACCTGTGGCAATCAGGCAGCCTTCTACAAGAAGCCTCCCAGAACGTCTCTCTGTGCTTCGACGTACTGAACCCTGCGGTAAAGTTCTGACAAGCCCTCCAGCGTTCCTTGCATTCTGTTTATTCCCCAGTGTCTTACCTTCCTGTCTCTGTTTCCTCCCAAGACTCTCCCTCCGCGATTTCCACGGCTCCCCGCGTCTCCCTCGTCCCCAGCGACCTTCACGTTTTCTCCCCGGACCTCTCCTGCGATCTCCCCCCTTGTCCCTCTATCTGGAACCCTCCTTTCGGACTCGACTTCCCGGATCTCGGACCTGGACTTTCTCGGACAACCCCTCTTGGATCACGGACTGGACTTTCTTGCCAGGTGCACGCACATTTTTTCAACACCTCCTGGTCATTTGCATACCGCACCACACATAGGCTAAAAACACTCACGCATAGTTATACACGCAAACCACGGGACACCACACATAGTTTATTCACACATCCCACTAACAGAACGCCTTTTTCACCATACATTTCCCTCCAACAATAAAATGACCGGGCGGCATCTCGGTGGCCTTCTAAGGCTCGTAAAAATCAAATTAACAGTCAAAAAAAAAAGCCAACATTAGTCCAACTCACCGAACAGCGGGCGACGTAGTTCTGCCGGACTCCGTCGAAAAGAGAGAATGGAGCTCCGCCTCTAAATATAAACTGGGAAATATGACACCACCTCCGGTAGATGGCACGCTCTCCGGAAAAGGCGGCCCCCCACGCCGTTGTCACGGGAAACGTGACGCGACATCCGGCAAACGAGCGCCCTCCCCATAGACGGAAAAAAACAGAAAGGGGGAGAAAAAAAGAAAAAAAAAAGAAAAAAAGGGACAGTGTGTTTTTTCCAGAGACGGGTTAGGGTTACAGTTACAGGACCGTGTGTCCGAGGAAAGTGACATGTTGTTGACAAAATTGGAGTTTGGAGAGACTAGCTTGGCGACCTTCTTGGGCCAGATGGCGTAAGAGAGAGACCGAGTCACGGCTGCACTGCGTTGTGGTGGGGGCACAAAGCAGGAGGTCGTCGACGTACTGCCATAGGGTTGAGCCGCGCGTCAGCGTAAGTGTGCTAAGGCTGTCTCGAAGCGCCGCGTTGTAGATCGTGGGGCTTTCACAATAGCCCTGACACAGCCTTGTCCATGTGTAAGGCCGACCGTCAAATAGGAACGCAAACCAGAACAGGGACGCTGAAGAAAGCGTTGGCAGGGTCCACAACGGTATACCGCCGTGCAGAAGGGGGAACCTGAGACATAAGGGTGTAGGGATTGGGGACGCAGGGCGTGCGGGCCCTGACAGCTGCATTTACTGCCTGAAGGTCTTGAACGAACCTCCATTCAGTGGGCTGTCCGGGTGGGCGTATCTTCTTCACGGGGAAGATGGGAGTGGAAACCGGGGAGGTGGGGCAAGGGACAATTATGCCCTTGACACGCAAGGCATTGAATACAGGGCAGATGCCATTAACCGCTTCCGGTTTCAAAGGGTACTGAGGTTGGTGGGGACGGAAGTCGGATTTCGGGGTAATGATGACGGGCTCACAATTACGTATGAGACCTACATCCTATTTCCCGTCAGCCCAAAGATGGGAGGGGATGTTGTGAAGCTGCGGAGCAAGTGCAGTGTGTGTGTGTGTGTATGGGCCTCAGTCACTGATGGTGAGGGGGCGGAAAGAGCCAACATTCGTGGCGTCACCGCAACGGTGGCGCTGACGTCTACCCGGTATAATTTTAGTGAGGGGTACCAGTCGCGGGAAGAGTCGGCGGGAAGCCAATCTGACGCCAGAGAAGCTTGTCGCGCGAGTGGACCCGTATCTGTCCACTGGGAACCCCGTGGTTTTACCAAGGAGACGTGCGGGACCGAGTCATCAACCGAAAACAACGCAGTTTGGTCGTTGTCTAATGTACACGTGACATGAGCGGTGCAGTGTAGGTTGTCCGTTGTCATGTAGGTCGATGCGTCCCCTGTTGTGGTGTGTGAGCAAGGGAGCAGAGCCACTGTGTGTATTGGGAGGCGGTAGGAGCCCACATGTAGACCCGTAGAGGGAGGGCGGGGTTATGTGTATGCAAAAAAATATTCGCTGCTGGTAACGAAGTGATGTACAGCCCTGATGAGGTGGAAACAACAGAGATGCCCAGTTGGATCATGCCATCTCTATCCAACAATTTAAATGGGCAGTTATCAGAAATTAAAACAGGCAATTTTGTTGATGAGCTGTCATCCAGGCAAACAAGCGCACAGGAACGGATAATGGCTCCGTGACACACGTACCACTTGCAACAGTGGAGAGGACCGTTTGGCCGCTCCGTGTTAACCGTGGCCGGCCGATAGGCGGTTCTCACCACCGTTCGTGTGGCTCCAGTGTCTAACAAGAAAGGCAGCCCAGCATTTGCAAGACGCAAGGTTATCATTGGCAGTTTTCGGAAAGCTAGCTCATGAGATACATACTGTCCAACTGGGGAAGCTAACAGCAAAGCAGAGTCTTCATTGCAAATCAGTGTATTTGGTTGTGTCTGTGCATTCATACGACCTGATGTGGCAGCAGATGTGTCCAGGACCCCCCCCTCCTCCTCCCATGTCGCCTGTCAGTCCGAACCCCGGTATGAGCCTCCCCGTGGGGCCCACTGGTTGTGAGGTCCGTTGCTCCATCCTCGGCCTCTTCCGCGCCTTTGGTTGATGCCCTTCACGGAGTGGACAGGGTTCAGCCCAGTGACCAGGCTGGCCACATGTGAAGCAGCAGTCGTCACCCGGTTGGGGGCCGCTGGGCTGGGCGTGTTGTCACGGGTTCTGACATCGTGAACGGTCCCCGGGTCTGTCCTGTTGCACAGGTTAGTAGGGTGAAGGAAGCCGCTGCAGCGCCATGGAGGAGAGAGAGAGAGGTGCGATGTTTGTCCTGAGCCTGCCTTGCCTTCTGTTCTTCTTCCTTTTTCTGCATTTGATCGTGGGCATGATCAGCATGTCTCAGCAAGTCTTCCAGTCGTCTCTTTCCGTATCCTACGCAGTGTGTTTCTATGGCTTTCCTAACTCCGTCCTGCAGGCCGGCCAGGAAATGTTTGCAGAGGTGAGTTTCCCATTGGCCTCTCGCCGTGGACGGGGGAGAGAGAACTGGTGGCGGTTGGGGTGTTGGTGGTGGTGGTGGTGTCAGACGGGGTGTCGGTGGTGGTCCCAGGATCGGTCTCATGGCGCCGCGTTGTTGGACAGGTTGTTGGACGCACCCGGAGTCGTCAGAGGGGTGTCCCAGAGACATCGCTATGAGCTGCGGATATAAGGAAGACAAAAGGAGAGAGAGAGGCTGGCTGCCATGTGAGTATGGCGGAGGGGTGGATGTCAGAGATGGATTAGGAGAGGTGTGTGAGAACGGGTCTTTGGTTGATACGTGAGCTGTCGTATCTCTGTCTTTGTCCGAGTCGTCGCTGCGCGTCATAGTCCTCTGTAGCCTTTTTCTTTCCCTACTTTCACACTCTTTCTCCCACATTCCCAAAATTCTTTCTTGCTCTGCCATATACTCTAACCATGTTGTAGGAATCTTTTTCCTTTCTAAGACCTTCGCTTTTCCCTTTTCCATGGACTGTCGGACTTTCATTAGTTTATTCTTGCTCAAAGTTCCTTCAACAGGAAACCCATGATCCTGCATCCAGTTTAAAATATATTTTACCGAGTCTTCACCATATTTCCTTATCACTCATTATCTGATAGATCGGACCCTCCATATCTATCGGGGGCGGTTTACTGCCCTTTTTTCCCTTTTATTTTCTTTTTTTCCCCTCAAAATTCACTTGATCCTACCAAATGACCACTTCTATTAGTGCGAGACCGAGGGTGAACAGCCGCTTAATTGTCAGTGCACGACCTCATCTGGTTTCAATAGTACGCGTTTTAAATGATCATTTTATCCTTTAAAGAATTCTGCTTACCCGTGCGATGAATCTCCCAGGGTTTTGCTGAGGGATCTCAGCGACACCGAACAAACGGACCACCCGCCTCTCCCTTTCTTCTTCTCAAACCTGGTGAGGTTATTGGGAGATCGGTGACTATGTTCTTGTCCCGAGATGATCAGTCAGCCGGTTGTCCGTCTGGCGGGGCGACGTGAGATCCCGCTTCTGACACCAAATTGTTGTGGATTTTCCTTTATCCTTTTAATGGGCTCTTGCCCCAGCAACCTCTGGGGAGAATAATCATCGGACAAATATTGAAGCAAACAGAGAATCTTTAATGCATCTGCAGATGGAGAGACATAAGGCCACACAGAGGTTCGTCTGTGAGGATATGCTCTGCCTCTGAGCTGGAGATAGTGGTTTTTTATACAACAGTCCGTCGCGTCATACACTATGTTTCCTGCGTCAACTAAGGTGTAATCTTACAAAGGTATGAAGGAAACATCTACGTTAATCACGTTCTGTGCCTCGTGAGTGTCTGTACGCCTGTTGCACTTGTCTTTTGCTGTACCTGGCCGTTCCTGGGATGCGGCAACGGGGAGGCAAGCATAGTAACAGTTGCTATGTGGCCCCATGGAAGGTACGCATGAGAACAATGGTTATGTGTGTCTGCAGTGAGTGAGAAGTTTCATACACACAGACAAGTGGAAAACTACAGAGTACATACGGAGTGCATATGGAGATCATTTTGTACTCCACATACATCACCAACATCCTGCTCAGCTCTCCCCTTCTCAGCCTCCTCCTGCTCAGCTGCACCACTCTCCTCTCAGAGCCTCACCGCAGCCACATCGTCATGACACGACTGGTACGAATGCCATTGCGAGGTACTTGGTGCGCCGAGAGCTTGTGAATTCCGGTCTCATCCAGTTCAACGAGCGCCCAGAAAATTATTGGGCATGGAAGTCCTCTTTCTTCAACGCCATTGAAGGACTGAACTTAACTGCCAGCAAGGAGCTCGACCTCTTGACAAAGTCGTTAGGAAAAGAGTTCTCAGAGCACGTTACAAGGATTCGCTATGTGCACGTCACCGACCCTGTAGTGGGCCTACAACATGTCTGGGAACGCCTAGAAGAGTGCTCCCCTGAAGTGATCGAGAGAGCGCTCTTCGAGAGGATAGAGAACTTTCCAAAAATCTCTCAGAAAGACCCCGTAAAGTTGAGGGAACTGGGAGACCTGCTGATGGAGTTAGACTCTGCTAAGTGTGAGGGCTACCTGCCGGGGCTCTCGTACCTGGACACCGCCAGGGGTGTCAACCCGATCGTTGAGAAGCTGCCACACAGTCTACAAGAGAGGTGGATAACTAAGGGTTCCCAGTACAAAGAGCAGCACCATGCCCCCCCCCCCATTCACCTTCTTCGCAGACTTCCTCTGCAGCGAGGCACACAGAAGAAACGACCCCAGCTTTACTCTCCCTTCAGCTCCCTCGAAAACGTCCAACAAGTCCTCCACAGGGTTCTCAAAACATGAGCGATCAGAAAAGGAATCAAGACACGCCAAAACGAATGTCTCCACCCACAAGACAGAGGTCTCAACAAACCGCTCAGCTTCTCAGTCACGCAGTTCGAGCAGCATGCCTGGCGACAAAGGGAAACAATGTCCCATCCATCAGAAGCGCCATCCTCTAAAGAAATGTCGGGGTTTTTGAAGCAAGTCTCTTGAGGAGCGCAAAGCCTTTCTGAAAGAGAATGGTGCCTGCTACAGGTGTTGCTCCTCCACAACTCACTTGGCGAAGAACTGTAAGGCAACTTTGAAGTGCAGCGAATGTGAGAGCGATGACCATATAGCGGCGCTCCACCCTGGACCTCCTCCACGGGACAAAAAAGACAAGGACCCCACCTCAGAGCATGGCGGGGAGAGTGAAGAGGAGGCGCCTCCACCAGCAGTCACCTCTAAATGCACAGCACACCCAGACAGAGCTAGTAACGTCTACATCGTCCTGGACGACCAGAGCAACAGATCTCTGGCGAGGTCTGATTTCTTCCACCTCATCCAAATCAGAGGTTCAGACTCACCGTACACCCTGCGTACATGTGCAGGAGTCACCGATACATCTGGAGGAAGAGCCACAGGGTTCTTGGCGGAGTCGTTGGATGGAAAAAACAAGTGTGCTGCTTCCAACACTCATTGAGTGCAACCATATGCCTGACGATCGGTCAGAAATCCCGACCCCAGAAGCTGCACAGCACCACAGCCACCTGAAGTCCATCGCTCGCAGAATCCCTCGCCTGGACCCTGATGCCCAGATCCTGATACTTCTGGGACACCACATCCTTCAGGTCCACAAAGTCAGGGAGCAACGCAATGGTCCTCCCAGCGCCCCCTATGCCCAACGTCTAGACCTGGGTTGGGTGGTTATAGGGGACGTGTGCCTGGGTTCAGCCCACAAGCCAGCAGCTGTGACTTCCTATCGCACCAGCGTGCTAGAAAACGGAAGGCCATCTCTCCTCACTCTGTGCCCCAACCGTCTCCAGGTCAAGGAAAGGTTCCTCCTTACAGCATCAAACATGACACCCCAGTCCCTGATGACGACAAAGTGGGGCTTTCCATCGAAGATCGTCTGTTCCTGGAGTTCATGGACAGAGAGATGGTGATGGACGACACCAACAGCTGGGTGGCGCCTCTCCCATTCCGATCCCCTCGTCGACGGCTCCCGAACAATCGAGACCAAGCTCTCAGCAGACTTACCTCTCCCCGCCGCACCCTGGAAAGAAAGCCTAAGATGAAAGCCGACTTCGTCACACCTTCATGCAAAACATCTTTGATCGCGACCAGGCTGAGTTGGCCCCACCACTACCGGAGGGAAGTGAGTGCTGGTACTTACTTATCTTCGGCGTCTACCACCCTCAAAAGCCAGACAAGATCAGGGTTGTCTTCGATTCCAGCGCTCAACATCACGGCATCTCCCTGAACGATGTGCGTGCTACTTACCGGCCCGGATCTGAACAACAGCTTGCTGGGAGTCTTGCTGCGCTCCCGAAGAGAAACAGTGGCTGTCATAGCGGACATCGAGCAGATGTTTCACAGCTTCGTCGTTCGAGAAGACAACAGAGATTTCTTGTGTTTCCTGTGGTTCAACAACAACGACCCCAACCGAGAGATTGCCGAGTATCGCATGAAAGTCCACGTATTCGGCAACTCACCATCCCCAGCTGTCGCCATCTATGGACTTCACCGAGCAGCAGAACACAGCTCCAGGGAACACGGAATGGATGCCAAGCACTTAGTGGAACGCGACTTCTACGTCGACGACCGCCTCGCTCTGGCTGGGTTGCGTCCCGAGGGGCAGCCGTGAGTAGAGGGAGGAGTCGTTGGCAGCTTGACTGGAGGTGGCCACTTGCTGTGTATTTAGCATAGCAGCACACTCAGCTGCTCCCTCAACCTGTAGTGCGATGGTAATTGCTCTGGACAGCAGCAGATCGTCTTTTTCCAGCAGGAGAGTCTCACGCACCTTTGCGTTGTTGGTGTGTTCGATTAGCTGGTCGCGAACCATCTCGTCCTGAAGCGCGCCAAACTTGCATGAGCTAGCTAGCCCTCGCAAATTAGCTACGTACTGCCGCACAGACTCACCAGGCAGTTGGTGTCGCTGACGGAATATAAATCGCCGAAGGAGGGCACTCTGTGGAGCAGCGAAATGGGTGCTCATAAGTCCCACAGCTTCGTCAAAGTTTGTGACGTTCCCCAGAGTCCCGAGCACACGATGACCCTCTGCTCCCAAGCAGTGTAGCAACAGAGCCGTCTTCCTAGCCTGGCTCACGTCGTCGAGCCCTGAGGCGATGATGTAATTTTCAAAACTATGTAGCCAGCGAGTCCATGGTACCGGAGGCTCGCCAGGTAACGCCAGGAAGGGGGCAGGTGGTGGGAGAGAGATATCAGCCATCCTCGTCGCCAATATTGTATTGAGAAATCACGTCAGGACACAGCGCTGTCGCTCGACACAACCTCTACGTTGCATTCTTTATTTAGACTGACACAGCATCACAGGCAGACCCGATCAAACAACCCAGAGCCCGCAGGCATCACCAAGCGATCCCAGCACAATAGAACAGCACCAAATCAAATGCAGCACTGTCGATGTGTGCAGACATAACAAGGGGCTTACCAGCGTTTCCCATTGGAAGTAACAACCCCTTTCAGCCCGCGATTTAGCAAACACCGTTCACATGTGTCGCACCGGGCATTCATGCAGCATAAGCCTCGGTTTGTAGCTAAGAGCCGTTCACAATGTGCTGCACGAGGCCTACCTACACATGTTGCTAGTGCTAGCTAACGGTAGCTAGTACAAGAAGTGAATCTCTTGTGCTGCTTAGCTACGGGTGCTTAATAGTGACGAGCATAATCGTTCAATAAACATTAGGCTCACATGCATCGAAACTGACGATATTAAATGATTCCAAGTAGAAAATTCAACAAGCCAACTAGCTAGATAGCATTTGCCTTGGCGTGGGACTGACAAGCTAGCATAAGCTAACGTGAGCTAGTGAAAATTCGCACACATTAAAATGACATCTGGATGTAACGTTATATGTATATAGACATCTCCGATATCGTTATGCAAGCAGGTGAGCGGCTAACGTTAAACCGGAATTAAGCAAGCGAGACTGTGTGGCTAGCTAGAATTAGCAGGCCCCGTTTATAGCAGCTAGCAGCAGGTCTGTCTTCTAACGTCAGCGTAGCCAATCGCTCGGTTGGTTGTCGGTGTGATAACGTGGCAATATTCGCTAACTTTTAAAAAAAAAAAATTCGCTAACTAACGTTAGCTAGCTTATGCTAGCTAGTCGTTTCCTAGCCAGGCTAGCTAGCTATGAACGTATAAACTGCCGTGCGATAACGTTATAATTAGCTTTAATCAGTCACTTAAAAATCACACCCGAGTGTGCCAAAATGTTACAAAAACATGTCGATATTCAATGTTTACTGGGCTTTTTCGCGCTTCGGCTCACTTCTTACCGAGAAATTGGCACTTGGCACAAGTTGGCCGTGAACTTGACTTCTCCTCAGGGCTCCAAGCAGTGAAAAGAAAAATGGCATAAAATCAAGAGATTTTGAGAACCAAAGTTTGGCTACGTCAGTAGTCACGTGACATACTGGATGGAAAAATAGTCTTTGGTTTTAAGTCAGTCAAATACATTGAACCAATGAGGCCCTGATTTCCATTGAATTAAAGTGATTTTAATACATATATAGACCCAAAATATCATAAATACCATTATATCGGGTCCAATCAAATAAAAAACACGCTTTAATTGAATGGCAGCATATGATCACTTTTTACTGTGTGGATGCAAACAGTGAAACTTATGTAACCCCTTTTTCACTGGCGGGTGAAGTAATACTTGGAGTAGTATTGGTCGAGGATCAATGACCACACCGGGTTATAGAACTCAGGTTTAATCGTGGCTCAGTAGGCAGACGTAATAACCATACGTGGTAGTGGTGTAACCATAATAACAGTCCGGGTAGTACATAGCACCTATTGTAGTTCCAGTGGATATACATGGCGTTATATCACTACAACCAGCTGCACTGATGTTTGCTCGGGAGCTACAGACGCCTGTGGATCTGGTCTTTGGCAAGCCGCCAAACCCACCAGTACGAGTGCCGCCGGGCCAGGACTATGTAGACGCACTACAGGACCGGATGGAGGCTCCTCATCAGCTGGCTCCAGAAAATATGGCTTCTGCAGGGGAAAGGCAGAAGAGAGCCTATGATGTACGTTGCCACTGCAAAGAGTACCAGCAGGGGGACAACGTATGGGTGTATAACCCACGGCGAACGAAGGGACGGTCCCCAAAGCTGAACAGCAACTGGGAGGGGCCCTGCCTCATCCTGAAGAGGATCTCAGAGGTCATCTATAGAGTGAAGCTCCACAGCCGCCCTCGGATAGTCATCCTTCACCAAGATCGCCTCGCACCTTACTTAGTACAGACCAGGCTACCGGGGTCCAGGGAGGGGGTAAGGACACTGCTGGATCAAGCCAACCTCCCTGGATGTCAGCAAGGAGCTACCATTAGAGCACCTTGTTTTGGGCCAGGGAGGGGGCGGGGACACTGGGTTTACAGAGCTGGCCAGGAATGGAAACAGCGGTGACGTCGACGTCGACGGTGGGGGCTCAGACCCAGCGGATGCAGAGCCGCCCCCGTCATCCATCAGCAGCCCGCGGCAAGGAGCAGCCCGGGATGGGAGAGCTGCTCGGCGGAAGAAACCCTCATGGTGGATGGACCCATCCACATGGGATTCGGGTTAGGCCAACGGGACGTTGGTCTTTCAAGGAAGGAGGCAGTGTGGCGAATTCAACTAGAGTGTTCCTGCTCCAAGTTCATTTGCATGTTACCCACGATGCAACTGAAATGTCGATGTTTTGGTTATGTTGTGGGCTATTGAACACGTTAAAAACGGGCATATCTGTTACAGATAGCGGGGATGCGGTGCAAGGTGATGGGGACGTTACGAGAGAAGTTGATTAGACAACATGCTATTTCCCACCATGAGGGTAAAGAGTAGGCAAATAGATAAGGTCGCTTCTGTGGCCAAGAAAAGGATCAAGCTGAGACCAAAACGAATTTGTGACTGTTATGACTAGCTTGGCTTGCGGTCATTAAAAGCTTGCTTGTTAACTCTGAAAGGTTTGCTGAGAAGTCCATTATTTGACCACGTCAAAATATCATCATGTTGATTTTATGTCAACCCATTTGGCCCCGTTACACTGGGAGGAGCCATTACATATGAAGCCCCTGCCCCCCCCCCCAAAAAAACAAACAAAAACAAAACAAAAATAAAAAATGATGTCAGTCATTTATTTGCGACTGTTGTGCGGACTGTGTGTGTTGAGCAGCGACCCCCGGTACACCCTTGTTACAGTCGTTTTTGCTGACCCGGAAGTTGTACTGTCAAGCAAGCGCCACAAACAACGCGCGCGGACAGCCTGGACACGGCAGCACTGGCACATCCTACAAGATTAATAAAGTGTGAGTATTAATCATATACGTTTTGATGCAAGCTGTGCCTTGCCCCTTTAAGGAGAGGGCTTAATGGGTATTGTGTGTGTGTGTGGGGGGGTGATGTAGACGCAGCCGTGTGTGTGTGTGTGTGTGTGTCTGTGTATTTTCTGTTTGTAGCCGCAGCCGCGGAGACTCTAGTTTGCCGACAGATAGGAAGGTAGCCACCGTTACCAGTGATGATTTGTATGCATCACGGGGAGGGAGGGAGGGAGGCTGCCGTGTGTTAAATGGGACTGCAGTGCAGTGCAGTGGCCGGCCCGTTCTCCACCGCAGAGTTGGTCCGGACTCTTTATGAAGTTGTTACCAGCTACGAGCCAGGCTAAGCTAAATAGACTAGCGAGACACCCACCAGAGGCTTCCAACTACGGTTCGGAGCCGCGACGCTGGAGAGGTAACAGTACTAGACGTGCTGCTGCACTAGACGTTTTGTTGTTTTGTTGTGTTAAGTTACAAGTAAAGCTGAGCGTCGCTGTGTAAGTTAGCTTTTACCTAATCAACGTTAGCCAACTTGCTAAGTAGGCTGTTGCTCTGCGTGCGCGTTTTCATTTTTGGGGTAGCATGCGGCGATAGCTTTTGTTAAAAAGCATGCTAATTTGCCCTGGGAATCAGTGGAGGCTGATGGAAGTGCCCCATTTGTATCTTAACTGTCATCTTCTTCTCTCTATAGACACTGTGGGACCTGAGCAGGACCCAAACAGACCTCACCTACGATGCAGTCCCAGGTAGACCAGTATAGTATGGTCTATAATAGCAGATCATGATCCAGCTCAAGGTTATTGTAGTTCACTAAAACTGAACTAAAACCAGGTGTGAAAAGAGAAGAAAAAAAACAAAAAAAAACGTTTCAGTTCACTGAAATAAAAATAAAACTTGACTTTAGAGGAGCAAGAAGAGGAAGCGAGTGAAGGCAGAGCCGAAGATCAAATGGTGGAAGTTGAAGAAGGAAAACTGTTGTGTGGAGTTCAGGCAGGGGTTAAGACAGGCACTGGGTGGATAGTGGAGAGTTGCCGGACGGCTGGGCAACCACTGCAGAAATAGTGAGGGAGACAGCTAGGAAGGTACTTGGTGTGTCGGCAGGACAGAGGAAGGAAGACAAGGAGACTTGGTGGTGGAGTGAGGAAGTACAGCAAAGTATACAGAAGAAGAGGTTGGCAAAGAAGAAATGGGATAGTCAGAGAGATGAAGAAAGTAGACAGGAGTACAAGGAGACACAACTTAAAGCTAAGAGAGGTGGCAAAGGCAAAAGGCGTATGGTGAGTTGTATGACAGGTTAGACACCAAGGAAGGAGAAAAGGACTTGTACCGATTGGCTAGACAGACGGACCGAGCTGCAAAGGATGTGCAGCAGCTTAGGGTGATGAAGGATAGAGATGGAAATGTGCTGACGAGCGAAGAGAGTGTGCTGAGAAGGTGGAAGGAGTACATTGGGGGGCTGATGAATGAAGAAAATGAGAGAGAGAGAGCAGGTTGGATGATGTGGGGATAGTGAATCAGGAAGTGCAGTGGATTAGCAAGGAGGACGTGAGGGCAGCTATGAAGAGGATGAAGAGTGGCAAGGCAGTTGGTCCTGATGACATACCTGTGGAGGCATGGAGATGTTTAGGAGAGATGGCAGTGGGGTTTTTAACTAGATTGTTTAACTCAATCTTGGAAAGGGAGAGGATGCCTGAGGAGTGGAGAAGAAGCATACCGGTACCGATTTTCAAGAACCAGGGCGATGTGCAGAACTGTAGCAACTACAGAGGTATAAAGTTGATCAGCCACAGCATGAAGATTTGGGAAAGAGTAATCGAAGCTAGGTTAAGAGGAGGAGAGGTGACGATTAGCGAGCGGCAGTATGGTTTCATGCCACGAAAGAGCACCACAGATGCGATGTTTGCTTTGAGAGTGTTGATGGAGAAGTATAGAGAAGGCCAGAAGGAGCTACATTGTGTCTTTGTAGATTTAGAGAACGCATAAGCCAGGGTGCCGAGAGAGGAGATGTGGTATTGTATGAGGAAGCCGGGAGTTGCCGAGAAGTATGTAGGAGTGGTGCAGGATATGCACGTGGAAGTGTGAGAGTGGCGAGGTGACAGATGGGTTCAAGGTGGAGGTGGGATTACATCAAGGATCGGCTCTGAGCCCCTTCTTGTTTGCAATGGTGATGGACAGGTTGACGGATGAGATCAGGCAGGAGTCTCCATGGACGATGATGTTCGCGGATGACATTGTGATCTGTAGCGAGAGTAGGGTGCAGGTGGAGGAGAGCCTGGAGATGTGGAGGTATGCACTGGAGAGAAGAGGAATGAAAGTCAGTAGGAGCAAGACGGAATACCTGTGTGTGAAAGAGAGGGAAGACAGTGGAATGGTCAGGAGTGGAGGTGACGAAGGCATATGACTTTAAATACTTGGGGTCAACAGTCCAAAGTAACGGGGAGTGCAGGAGAGACGTGACGAAGAGAGTGCAGGTAGGGCGGAGAAGAGTGTCAGGAGTGATTTGCGACAGAAGGGTACCAGCAAGAGTTAAAGGGAAGGTTTACAAGATGGTTGTGAGACCAGCTATGTTGTATGGTTTGGAGACAGTGGCACTGACGAAAAGACAGCAGGAGGCGGAGCTGGAGGTGGCAGAGTTGAAGACGCTAAGGTTTTCACTGGGAGTGACGAAGAAGCACAGGATTAGGCACGATTATATTAGAGGGACCGCTCAAGTTGGACGGTTTGGAGACAAAGCAAGAGAGGCAAGATTGAGATGGCTTGGGCATGTGTGGAGAAGGATGCTGAATATGGAGCTGTCAGGGAAGAGGAGAAGAGGAAGGCCAAAGAGGAGGTTTATGGATGTGGTGAGGGAGGACATGCAGGTGGCTGGTGTGATAGAGGAAGATGCAGAAGACAGGAAGAAATGGAAACGAATGATCCGCTGTGCCGACCCCCAACGGGAGCAGCCGAAAGTAGTAGTAGTAGACTTTAGAGGAAAAAACAAATAAACAAACAAACAAACAAACAAACAAAGTGAAACGATATTGTGCACTTTCAAAAGTAACTAAGATAAAATCCAAATGTTCCTCTTCGGCAGTCTGTCAAAACGATGATGACTGTGATGCAGTTTAAGCGGAGCAAGTTCACCTGTGTGTCATCAGGCCCGCATTAGAGTGACAATATCGAAATAATAGTGAAGAAGAAGACAAAAACAAAGTAAAAAAAAAGTATGGGAGAGCATGGTGAGGGCTGGTCTTGGTTTGTGCCTGCCTAGATGTGTCTATCTGAGCAGTTGGCATTGGTCTGACTTACTGTACCCTTACTGTCTTTCAGCCAATGGAGTATCTTTTCCGGGATGACTGCACTGATGCCGATCCCGAGGATGGAGTGGTTGGTGGTGGTGTCCGAGATCCCTTGCCCCCTGTCAGAAGTGAACCTCGCTGCCCTTCAGGGATTAATAAATCTCATGACATCGACCTGGTGTGATCAGGAGCTCTATATTCAGACAGTTGATCTTGTGCGAAGACTGTGTTCTTGAAGATGACAGTCCCAGGTCCCACATTTTGCAATTTTGTCCCCTCCTTTGGTAGCAAGAAATATTTTTGCTCTTTCTGTCTCTGGCCACTGAGGATGGTAAGATTCATCGATTCACACTGGTGAAGCTAGCCAGCCAGCCAGCCTTTCAGCCAGCCAGTCTGTCAGCCAGCCAGTCTGTCAGCCAGCCAGCCAGTCTGTCAGCCAGCCAGCCGCATGCATGTTCAAGATTTTGACTGCACCGTTAAAACAAGTGTGCACCGGGTACAATTTGGGATGAAACTAGTGAAAATGCCTGTTTGTGAAAGGTCTAAGTGTGTGTGTGTGTGTGTGTGTGTGTGTGTGTGTGTGTGTGTGTGTGTGTGTGTGTGTGTGTGTGTGTGTGTGTGTACACTTATTTGCTAGTGCAGGGGTCCAAAGCAGTCCACAGCTCAGGAGCAGAAAGTGATGGTAATAATGTTCGTTGTTTCAGAGCATTAAAACAAAGTGGATTCGGGCGTTCGTGTTGTCGTGACGCAGATTCAAGCCTGTGGTGCGTCTGCTTTAGTTTGGGGGTAAAAATGACGACTTGACTTGTGAAAGTCTTTCTGTCACACTGATGACGCGCTGCTTGCTGTTCAGTGAAGTGTTCTAGTACAACAATGTGCACACTTGAGTGTTGAACTCCTGTTCACGGTCAGTAGGTGAACTTGACATACACTTAAAAGGGTCCTTTTAAAGGTGCAGCGTTGCGGTCGGCATCACTGATACGTGCCAGCATGAAATGCATATTTGAAATGGGCAGAAGGAGGGAATTAAGTACCCCAATTTAATTCCCCAAAACGTGTTGAAACTGAATTTGTGATGACGGACAAACCCACCGCCCTCTGCTGGCTCCGTCCCTTTGGAAATGTGGGGGACATTCAAGTTTGGCTATGCAAAGTTGACTTTGTTTCCCCTTGTTGTTTTGACTTGACTAAGTAGTAAATTGTGTCGCTAATAACTCGAAATGTATAGCAAACAAATGTCAACAGCTTGGAAACATGTTGTTATTCTTTTCTGCCTTAACATGACACTGGCAAACAGCACATAAAGGAAGCGTGTTAGGTGGTAAACCCTTTAAGACACGTTTATACATCCTATCAACAAAGCCTGCGCCACATTTGATGGCTGTCGCCATAGCTTCCTTACATTCACAGTATTTCACCCAATGTGCAGTGGGAAATGTGACGGCGTGGCGCTAACAAGTGGAAAACAAATCTGCCATCCGTTCCACACGTGTGGTCGAAGCGGACGGTGATGTTAGCGAAAGTAGTAATGAATAAATAAATAGATAAACAAATAAATGTTATGCGTGCGGTACGGACGAAGACTCGGCACTCGGACAGACTTCACTGGTCTTTAATGTAACATTGTCTTATCTTGCAGACGTCCACGTGTACACGGCTACAACTCTCTAGCAACGGAACAACGCTCTTCCTCGAGGCAAGTATACATATAGTATATGTATAGAAGGTTGTGTAGAGAAGGTTGGATGATGTAGGGATAGTGAATCAGCAAGTTCAGTGGATTAGCAAGGAGGAAGTGAGGGCAGCTATGAAGAGGATGAAGAGTGGCAAGGCAGTTGGTCCTGATGACATACCTGTGGAGGCATGGAGATGTTTAGGAGAGATGGCAGTGGGGTTTTTAACTAGATTGTTTAAGTCAATCTTGAAAAGTGAGAGGATGCCTGAGGGGTGGAGAAGAAGCATACCAGTGCCGATTTTCAAGAACCAGGGCGATGTGCAGAACTGTAGCAACTACAGAGGTATAAAGTTGATCAGCCACAGCATGAAGATTTGGGAAAGAGTAATCGAAGCTAGGTTGAGAGGAGGAGAGGTGATGATTAGAGAGCAGCAGTATGGTTTCATGCCACGAAAGAGCACCACAGACGCGATGTGTGCTTTGACAATGTTGATGGAGAAGTATAGAGACTGCCAGAAGGAGTTGCATTGTGTCTTTGTAGATTTAGAGAAAGCATACGACAGGGTGCCAAGAGAGGAGGTGTGGTATTGTATGAGGAAGTCGGGAGTTGCAGAGAAGTATGTAGGAGTGGGACAGGATATGTATGAGGAAAGTGTGACAATGGTGAAGTGTGCAAGGTTGGAATGACAGATGGGTTCAAGGTGGAGGTGGGATTACATCAAGGATCGGCTCTGAGTCCTTTCTTGTTTGCAATGGTGATGGACAGGTTGACGGACGAGATCAGGCAGGAGTCTCCATGGACGATGATGTTCGCGGATGACATTGTGATCTGTAGCGAGAGTAGGGTGCAGGTTGAGGAGAGCCGGGAGAGGTGGAGGTATGCACTGGAGAGAAGAGGAATGAAAGTCAGTAGGAGGAAGACGGAATACCTATGCGTGAATGAGAGGGAGGACAGTGGAATGGACAGGATGCAAGGACTGGAGGTGACAAAGGCATATGAGTTTAAATACTTGGGGTCAACTGTCCAAAGTAACGGGGAGTACAGGAGAGAGGTGAAGAAGAGAGTGCAGGCAGGCAGGGTGGAGTGGGTGGAGAAGAGCGTCAGGAGTGATTTGCGACATAAGGGTACCAGCAAGCATTAAAGGGAAGGTTAACAGGATGGTTGCGAGACCAGATACGTTATATGGTTTGGAGACAGTGGCACTGACGAAAAGACAGCAGGAGGCAGAGCTGGAGGTGGCAGAGTTGAAGATGCCAAGATTTTCACTGGGCGTGACGAAGAAGGACAGGATTAGGAACGATTATATTAGAGGGACAGCTCAAGTTGGACGGTTTGGAGACAAAGCAAGAGAGGCAAGATTGAGATGGCTTGGACATGTGTGGAGGAGAGATGCTGGGTATATTGGGAGAAGGATGCTGAATAGGAAGCTGCCAGGGAAGAGGAAAAGAGGAAGGCCAAAGAGGAGGTTTATGGACGTGGTGAGGGAGGACATGCAGGTGGCTGGTGTGACAGAGGAAGACACAGAAGACAAGAAGAAATGGAAACGGATGATCCGCTGTGGCGACCCCTAACGGGAGGAGCCGAAAGTAGTAGTATATATATATATATATGTGTGTGTGTGTGTATACATATACTATATACATATACACACACACACACACACACACACACACACACATATATATATATGTATATAGCGGCCCCTTACCGATGGGCTCCAACACTGGTAAATGCCTTAATTGTCAAAGGTGGGATACTACACCCCCTTCCCTTTTAAGGTAAGAATACAATCAACAACAGTGTCAACAATCATATAAGTTTCACCAGCTTCATAAAGGATTAGAGTAAAACAGATAAGTAATCTTAAAGCACGTTTTTTTTAAACATGTTAAAGTTCATCAAGTTCAGAGTTCAATCTTCTACACTAAACAGTAGTCTCCTTTGTTTGCCTCTTTTCCCTGATCGGGATTTCCGGCAGCAAATATGCCAGTGTTGTTTGTTTTGAAGCTGGTGAAGGTAGTGTACATTATTTGCAAGATATTTACAAGTTATGTGTAGCTATTTCCATGTCACTTTAATGGACTATGTGAACACTGTAGCCTGTTTTATGTCTGTGGCTGTATAATATGAGTTATATAGCATACAGTAACTGGTCTCATCTTCTGTGTCATTTCACTTTTACAAATGTATTCTTTCATGGGGATGACGACAACATTAAAGAGCATTCAACTTCACTACAGCCTCCGACTTTCTCTTGAAGCCTGTTCGCTATCTGTCAATTTGTATGCATCAAGGATAGGCAACATGGTCCAGAAAGGTCCGGTGTGGTTGCAGGTCTTTGTTCCAACCAATGAGTTATGTAACCAGCAGCATAGAACACCATAGGACTGCCCCCGTTACAGTTACACACCTGAGTCTACAAATCAAGGTCCTTAGCAAAGATTATTGGTTGACTAATAGAATGAGGTGTGTAACTGCTTGGTTGGAACAAAGACCTGTCAGGGTCTGTCGTGTGTCAGTTTCCCGTTATATTTTGATAGTCTTGTCTCTGTGTTCACGTCCTGTTCCCCGTGTGATTACCTGTCCCGGCCCTTATGTGTTTCACCTGTGCCTCGCTATCCCTTCCCTCCTGTGTGTATTTAACCAGTGCTCCCCTGTGTGTCAGTGCCAGATTGTCTTGTCTCCTAGAGCAGCATTCCAGCATTTCATGTTAGAGAGTATCCCCGTGTCTGACTGTTTCGTTCCTGGTTTCCGAGTCTCAGTCTCCTGTTTTGGTACCGTCGCCTGTTTGTTAGTCCGCCTGGTTCTTGAAGCCTTGTGCCTGCCGATTTTGTACCGCTGCCTGTCTGATTGCCTTTCTGGATTTTGACCCTTGGACCGAATTATAGACCCTGAGAACTGGTTACTGTCTGCCTGCCTGCATTTGTGTCGGCCAGTCTCTGTGTTCTTGATAGAACAATCTGGCCAAGATGGACACAGCAGAGCAGGACTCCGTGCTCGCTACCCTCGAAGTGCAGGAGCGTCGGCTCCGACAACAGGAGGAGAAGATTGAACAGGTGCGTCTGGCTGTGGCAGAAGCTTCCCAGCGCAGTGAAGCGGTGTGCGGCACAGTTACCGCTCAAGTCAACTACGTCATCGGACAGCTTCAAGCCATGGGCTCAGCCACTCACCCCTCTCAGTCAGCTGAAACCCCTGCGCCGGCCTCATCGTCAGCTCCGGCACCAGAACCGCCTCTGGCTCCTGCTCCTCCCTCAGAAGTCAGACCCGTCAGGCTCTCCAGTCCGGAAAGATTCTCTGGGGAATCCGATGACTGCCGCCCCTTCCTCTCTCAGTGCGAGCTCCACACAGACACAATATGTACACTATATGTATAAAAGTTTTGGGATAACTGACCATTACACCTACGGGAGCTGTAATGACATCTTAGTCTAAATCCATAGAAAGCCATATTCCACGAAGCTCCCGGCGCACAGTTTTTGTGCCGATGTTAATGCCAGGGGAAGTTTGGATCCCTGCAGAGTCAACAGAGCGTTGGCGACTTGAGTTGCTGTTGTCCTTAAAGGCTTGCACTTTTCAATAATAGCACTTACAGTTGGTTGACGGTGGAATATCCAGCAGGGATGAAATGTGACGAGCGGACTCATTGCAAAGATGGCATCCAGTACCACGCTTGAATTGAAAATGTGTACAAGATGATATTGAAAATGAGGAAAGCATTAGGAAGGAAAGGTGATGACATATGAAGCATAAAGAATAAACGGGATGACATTGAGCCCAAAGATATCTTTTGAGCACCTAAGCTAGAGAGGACGATGTTGTGAACAGAGCTACTAGTACAGCAAGTACGCCCCTGGTACAGCAAGTACGCCGCTGGTACAGCAAGTACTGTAAAAGCGATGGATGTGTGTGAAGGAGAGATGCTGGGTATATTGGGAGAACGATGCTGAATAGGAAGCTGCCAGGAAAGAGGAAAAGAGGAAGGCCACAGAGGAGGTTTATGGACGTGGTGAGGGAGGACATGCAGGTGGCTGATGTGACAGAGGAAGACGCAGAAGACAAGAAGAAATGGAAACGGATGATCCGCTGTGGCGACCCCTAACGGGAGGAGCCGAAAGTAGTATATATATATATATATATATGTGTGTGTGTGTGTGTGTGTGTGTGTGTGTGTAATATATCTATACACACACACACACACACACGTATATATATAGCGGCCCCTTACCGATGGGCTCCAACACTGGTAAATGCTTTAATTGTCAAAGGTGGGATACTACACCCCCTTCCCTTTTAAGGTAAGAATATTGTGGCGAACGTAGAAGCAACGACAAAGGTAACTTTGCAGCCCCTTTATTGAACTCACACAGAAACAAGAACTTACAGAAATGTGTTACAATACATGGGGGTCATCTACTCGAACAACAAAGTTGTTCAGGGTTTCAGTTCCAAGGTTACACAACACAACAGAATGACAACTACAATTACACCACAACACATAGTAATCACATAAACACATAAAACCACATAAAACACTTACAAAACATTTAATAACAACTGACAATCTGCACGCAGTGCCTGATGGGTAAACCAGGACAATTGGCACAATTCTGACGGGGTAGCAACTTCGCTACATTACCCCCTCCAGCGTGTCGCCTGTCCTCAGCCGACAACAAAGTCCCTATAGCGAAGGGGAAGCCGTCTCCGCCGCCGCGGGGTCACGGGTCCCTGTTCCCCACTGTCTGTCCGGTTGGTAGGGCCTGTGGGTGTAGGAGGGACCGTCCCGGATGGGCTAAACTGATCTACAGGTTCTTCAGCCAAGGGGCGGTAAGGTGCCAAACAGTCCCGGTGCAGAACTACCACCCGCCCCCGGACACACAGTTTCACCCGGTACACAACATCTGAAAGCTGCTCCAACACCTCACAGGGCCCCACCCACTGGCTGGCGAGCTTGGGGGAGACTCCTCTCTTCCGGATTGGGTTGAAGACCCACACCTTTGCTCCTGGGGTGAAGGAGCGGCCCTGACAACGAGTGTCATATGCCCGCTTTTTTTTTTGCACCTGCCTGTTCCTGATGCTGCCGAGCAAACACTTGTGCCTCGGCCAGACGTTGTTGGAGGTCCCGCAGGTACTCGAAACCGGGTATCTTGGGAAGGTCAGTACCCGGGGGCGTGCCAAAGGCTAAGTCCACAGGGGTCCGCAGTTCTCTCCCGAACATGAGCGCGGCCGGTGTACACCCGGTACTTTCTTGTACCGCCGACCGGTACGCCCACAGGACCAGGGGTAGATGACAGTCCCAGTCTCGCTGGTGCCGTGAGGTGACAATAGCGAGTTGTGTTGTGAGCGTTCGATTGAACCTCTCCACCAGTCCGTCGCTCTGGGGGTGGAGGGGCGTGGTCCTGGTCTTCTTCACCCCCATGCGTTGACACACCTCAGCGAATACCTGTGCTTCGAAGTTCCGCCCCTGATCGCTGTGTATTTCTTCGGGCGCACCGAACCGACAGAACATCTCACACACCAGCCGCTCGGCTGTAGTGGCAGCGCTCTGGTCTGGGACCGCATACGCCTCAGACCATTTGGTAAAGTAGTCCATGGCCACAAGGACGTACCGGTTTCCGTTGTCTGTGGTGGGAAATGGGCCAAGAAAGTCCACACCGACCCGTTCCATGGGGGGCCCCCACCTGATCTTGTTGTAGAGGGGCATGGGAGCGTCTGGTTGGTCCTTTCTTGGCAGTGCAGGCATCACAACAGTGCACAAAAAGTTCAGTGTAATGCCTGCATCCGGCCCAGTGGAACCGTTGGCGCAGTTTGTTCAGCGTCTTTGCCACCCCATAGTGACCTGCCCCCACCGAGCCGTGGGCTGCCCGTAGCACTCGTTGGCGCCAGTCCTTGGGCACCAGTAACTGCCACACACTTCTTCCCCGGCCCGGCGCTTGCCAGACTCAGTACAACGGTCCATCACGCCGGGCCAAGGTGGCCCACTGGGAAAAGTAGGCCTTGGTCTCCACCGACATGGCAGAGACAGCTTGCCAGTGGGGGTGTGCCTTGGCGTCGACCCACTGTCCCACCCTGGCCAGGGTGGGATCACTATCCTGCGCTGTTTGCCACTCCTGCTTGTCCATTGCCATCAGCCACGCCTCCTCTGGCTCAACCTGCCGCGTGGTGGATACTTGGAGGATTGCTCTGTCTCGCTCCTCTTGGCGCTCACAATGTCTACAATCCTTGCGGGGACGACGGGAGAGGGCATCTGCATTGCTGTGCAGGCGCCCGGCTCGGTGCTGGGTCTCAAAGTCGTAGCTCTGCAGCTCCTCAATCCACGTAGCCACCTGGCCTTCGGGCTCCTTAAAGCTGAGCAGCCAGATCAGGGCCGCATGATCCGTCCGCAGGAGAAAGGTCTGGCCATAGAGATAGGGGCGAAAATGATTGAACGCCGCGACCACCGCCAGGAGCTCGCGTCGTGTAATGCAGTAATTGTGTTCAGGGCAGCTCAAGACACGACTGTAGTAAGCCACCACTCTCTCTCCCCCAGCAACTTCCTGAGACAGGACGGCCCCCAGCCCCACATTGCTGGCGTCTGTGTCCACGATGAAGCGGCACTTAGGATCAGGAAGGGCCAGGATGGGTGCAGTGATCAAGGCGGTGCGGAGCCGGGCAAAGGCGGCTGCACAGTTGTCGTCCCAGTGGAACTCCCGTCCCTTCTCGGTGAGACGGTGTAGGGGACTGGCAACGGAGGAAAAGTTGCGGACAAAACGTCGGTAGTAGGAGACGAGCCCCGTGAAGCTGCGCACCTCGCTGACGTTTCGCGGAACTGGCCATTTCTCGACCGCCTCCACCTTAGTAGGATCAGGGGCCACGCCCTCTGCCCCCACCACATGGCCCAAAAACTTGGTCTCACGTCGAAGGAGGTGGCATTTCTTGGGGTGCAGGCGCAGGCCCGCCCCCCCAATGGCTGGGAAGACCTGACGGAGGTTCTCTAGGGCAAGCTCGAAGTCAGCGGCATGAACCAGAAGGCCATCAAGGTAAACCACGCACCGGTTGCGGGGAATGTGAGCCAGCACCCTCTCCGTTAGTCTCTCGAACGTGGCGGGGTCATTGCAGAGACCAAAGGGCATCACACGAAACTGCCAGAGTCCCTGACCGATGGTGAAGGCCGTCTTGGGTCTGGCTTCTGGTGCCAGCTCCACCTGCCAGTAACCGCTCCGTAGGTCAAGTGAGCTGAACCACTGTGAACCTGCGATGTGGTCCAGAGCGTCGTCAATGCGGGGCAAGGGGTAGGAGTCCTTGCGAGTTGCATTGTTCAGCCGATGAAAGTCCACACAGAACCTCCAGGTGTCATCTTTCTTTTTGACCAGGATGGCAGGGGCGGCCCAAGGGCTATTGGATGGCTCTATCACCCCGGCCGCAGCCATCTCTAGAATCATCCGCTCTGCAGCTTCACGCTTGGCAAGCGCTAACCGGTAGGGTCGCAGTCTAATGGGTGGGGTTGTACCAGTGTCGATTGTGTGCTGCACCAGGTTGGTCTGGGTGCACTCCTCTTCGCGTGCAGCGAAAATCTCAGCGAACTGTTGGAGCAGGTCTTTCAGCTGTTGACTCTGCTGAGGGTCCAGCCCTTCACTGCTCCGCTGATACAGCTTCTGGATGGCGGCAACAGTGTCCGGCGAGGGTGTCTGAGGAACGGTAGCCTCGATGAGGGTCGTCGTCATTGTTGGTGGGCTAGGCAGTGTCGTCATCCCCTCGGTTGGCAGTGGAGATGGGGGCGGCGGCGGCATGGTGACAGGTGGAGTTGGCTGGATGTGGATACGTCCCACCTTCCTCTCTGGACGGCGCCGGAGGGCCAGGGTCTCTGTGCCAAGGTGAATGGCATTACTCGACACATCGACCAGAGCCCCCCGGCGAGTCAGCAAATCCAGCCCGATGATGCGAGGGTCTTGTATTTCAGCCAACCAAAACTCGTGGGTGGCTGCAACTTTCCCTGCCCGCACCTGCAGTGCTCTCTTCCCCAGCATGCTGGTTAGTTCCCCAGTCACAGTTCTGATTTTACGGGTGGTGGGCCTCCACTCTGTCTCTGGCAGCACCCCTGGACGCACAATGGAGATGGTGGACCCTGTGTCCACAAGGGCCCAGCAGCGGTGTCCACCAATGGAGCAACAAAGAGAGAGACCGTGTGCGTGGCCCACTCTGCCGATCTGGGAAGAGTTCTTAATGGGGGATATGGTCGGTCGGCTGGGTAGCAGTCTCCCCGCGGTGCCACCCCATTCTAGTTTTCCGACTGGGGAGTGCTACGGCGTCGTGGTGCAGGGGCAGGGCAGTCACGGGCCTTGTGCCTCGCTTCTCCACAGCGGTAGCATGGATCACGAGGCGACCAGGGTCTGAAGGGTGGTTGGCATCGGCCTGGTTGCTTTCGGCGTGGTGACGGACAAGCCTGGCAGACGACCCCTCTTTCGACGTCTCCTTCATCTGCGTGGACCTCAGCCTGACGCACTCGGGGTCTTGGTTGGTTGTGTGGGGCCATCACAGCCTCCACCCACTCTGCCTCTTCCAATGCAGTCTTGAAGGCTGTAGGTGCCGTGATGCGGAGGTGCTCCTTCAACCTCTCTGGGGTGAGCC